>NC_091350.1:22818593-22903593 GCF_038502225.1 Cherax quadricarinatus | reverse complement strand
ATTTTCGTGTGCAAGTTCGGTACTAGTCCCTCTAGGATTTTCCAGGTGTATATAATCATGTATCTCTCCCTCCTGCGTTCCAGGGAATACAGGTTTAGGAACCTCAAGCGCTCCCAATAATTGAGGTGTTTTATCTCCGTTATGCGCGCCGAGAAAGTTCTCTGTACATTTTCTAGGTCGGCAATTTCACCTGCCTTGAAAGGTGCTGTTAGTGTGCAGCAATATTCCAGCCTAGATAGAACAAGTGACCTGAAGAGTGTCATCATGGGCTTGGCCTCCCTAGTTTTGAAGGTTCTCATTATCCATCCTGTCATTTTTCTAGCAGATGCGATTGATACAATGTTATGGTCCTTGAAGGTGAGATCCTCCGACATGATCACTCCCAGGTCTTTGACGTTGGTGTTTCGCTCTATTTTGTGGCCAGAATTTGTTTTGTACTCTGATCAAGATTTAATTTCCTCATGTTTACCATATCTGAGTAATTGAAATTTCTCATCGTTGAACTTCATATTGTTTTCTGCAGCCCACTGAAAGATTTGGTTGATGTCCGCCTGGAGCTTTGCAGTGTCTGCAATGGAAGACACTGTCATGCAGATTCGGGTGTCATCTGCAAAGGAAGACACGGTGCTGTGGCTGACATCCTTGTCTATGTCGGATATGAGGATGAGGAACAAGATGGGAGCGAGTACTGTGCCTTGTGAAACAGAGCTTTTCACCGTAGCTGCCTCGGACTTTACTCTGTTGACGACTACTCTCTGTGTTCTGTTAGTGAGGAAATTATAGATCCATCGACCGACTTTTCCTGTTATTCCTTTAGCACGCATTTTGTGCGCTATTACGCCATGGTCACACTTGTCGAAGGCTTTTGCAAAGTCTGTATATATTACATCTGCATTCTTTTTGTCTTCTAGTGCATTGAGGACCTTGTCGTAGTGATCCAATAGTTGAGACAGACAGGAGCGACCTGTTCTAAACCCATGTTGCCCTGGGTTGTGTAACTGATGGGTTTCTAGATGGGTGGTGATCTTGCTTCTTAGGACCCTTTCAAAGATTTTTATGATATGGGATGTTAGTGCTATTGGTCTGTAGTTCTTTGCTGTTGCTTTACTGCCCCCTTTGTGGAGTGGGGCTATGTCTGTTGTTTTTAGTAACTGTGGGACGACCCCCGTGTCCATGCTCCCTCTCCATAGGATGGAAAAGGCTCGTGATAGGGGCTTCTTGCAGTTCTTGATGAACACAGAGTTCCATGAGTCTGGCCCTGGGGCAGAGTGCATGGGCATGTCATTTATCGCCTATTCGAAGTCATTTGGCGTCAGGATGACATCGGATAGGCTTGTGTTAATCAAGTTTTGTGGCTCTCTCATAAAAAACTCATTTTGATCTTCGACTCTCAGTCTGGTTAGCGGCTTGCTAAAAACTGAGTCATATTGGGACTTGAGTAGCTCAGTCATTTCCTTGCTGTCATCTGTGTAGGACCCATCTTGATAAATTAGACACACGTGCAACTCTTGGGTATCTTTATTGAGGAAACGTTTCGCCACACAGTGGCTTCATCAAGTAGGAGAAACTTGAAGAACAGGAGGAGAATGAGGTAATCAGTCCCTCAACCTTGAGTCGATGTGTTCAGTCCATCAATCTTGAGTAGAATACGGCATATGAGCGGAGAAGCAGCTTATAAACCGTATGGCAGGAGAGGTGTAGCAGTCATAGGTGGTGTTACATTTGTTCAATGTGGAAGTAGGTCGTGCCCAAGAATTAGGCAAGCGAAGAATTCCTAAGTATTAAGATCCCAAGAAGTTGCAGTGTCTGACAGGTGTGTAGATGGATGGTTCAGAGAACCGACATGTTGATAAATTAGACACACGTGCAACTCTTACGGTTTATAAGCTGCTTCTCCGCTCATATGCCGTATTCTACTCAAGATTGATGGACTGAACACATCGACTCAAGGTTGAGGGACTGATTACCTCATTCTCCTCCTGTTCTTCAAGTTTCTCCTACGTATGGACTGATGAAGCCACTGTGGGGCGAAACGTTTCCTCAATAAAGATACCCAAGAGTTGCACGTGTGTCTAATTTATCAACATGTCGGTTCTCTGAACCATCCATCTACAGGACCCATCTTGTTTAAGTAGGGGCCCAATACTGGACGTTGTTCTCGATTTTGATTTGGCATAGGAGAAGAAATACTTTGGGTTTCTTTCGATTTCATTTATGGCTTTTAGTTCTTCCCGCGATTCCTGACTCCTAAAGGATTCTTTTAGCTTAAGTTCGATGCTTGCTATTTCTCTGACCAGTGTCTCCCTACGCATTTCAGATATATTGACCTCTTTTAGCCGCTCTGTTATTCCTTTCCGTCGCCTGTAAAGGGAGCGCCTGTCTCTTTCTATTTTACATCTACTCCTCCTTTTTCTTAGAGGAATAAGCCTTGTGCATACATCGAGTGCCACCGAGTTAATCTGTTCTAGGCATAAGTTGGGGTCTGTGTTGCTTAGTATATCTTCCCAGCTTATATCGGTTAGGACTTGGTTTACTTGGTCCCACTTTATGTTTTTGTTATTGAAGTTGAATTTGGTGAATGCTCCCTCGTGACTAATCTCATTATGTCGGTCTGGGGCTCCGCGCATACATGACTGAACCTCAATTATGTTGTGATCTGAGTATATAGTTTTTGATATGGTGACATTTCTTATCAGATCATCATTGTTAGTGAAGATGAGGTCTAGTGTATTCTCCAGTCTAGTAGGCTCTATTATTTGCTGGTTTAAATTGAATTTTGTGCAGAGATTTAAAAGCTCGCGTGAGTGTGAGTTTTGATCAGAGCTGCCTCCTGGTGTTATTACTGCAACAATATTATTTACTATATTCCTCCATTTTAGGTGCCTTAAGTTGAAATCCCCCAGGAGCAAGATGTTGGGTGCAGGAGCTGGAAGATTTTCCAGACAGTGGTCAATTTTTAACAGTTGTTCCTGGAATTGCTGGGATGTTGCATCCGGAGGCTTGTAGACTACCACAATGACTAGGTTTTGGTTCTCGACCTTTACTGCTAAAACTTCCACTACATCATTTGAGGCATTTAGCAGTTCTGTGCAAACAAGTGACTCTGCAATGTTCAGGCCAAACCCCTCCCCCCCCCCTTTTGCCTGTTCCCTCTGTCACATCTGTATAGGTTGTAACCTGGGATCCATATTTCGTTGTCCAAGTGATCCTTTATGTGGGTCTCAGTGAAAGCCGCGAACATTGCCTTTGCCTCTGCAAGCAGTCCACGGATGAAAGGTATTTTGTTGTTTGTTGCTGGCTTTAGACCCTGCATATTTGCCAAGAAGAATGTTATCGGACTGGTGGTATTGTTGGTACTGGGGGGGGGGATTTTTTTCCGGCATTAGTATCTGTATCTGTTGGTTTGGAGTGGAGGCCATCGACTGTGGTTCCACTCCAGGAATGACTGGATTTGGTGTACGATTTCTGCCATTCCCTGCCAGTTTTTTTTCCTTCCTGGCACTAAAAAACCTCTCCCTCTTGAGTGGCTGTGGCTACCCAGGTTTTCCCATGGCCTGGATGTTTTGTATCTTTTTGTCCCCTTTAGATGGCATGCCTGGCAATTTAAGTTATAGCACAGTCTTTCCTGTACTGAAGAGGTACACAGTTCAGGGTGAAAAAGCTTACAGGAAGGGAGTTTGCATTTTCCTGTTGTCATATGGGCATGGCATTTTCTAGGGTGGTCATAGTTGCACGTCCCATCTGTTTTTCCAGATTTCCCATGCCAGCAGATACCGAGTGCATAGTATGTGCACAGGCTTGGTTTCCGTTTGCCTTGGGTTTCTGTGACTGTATTCCCTGTTGGTGCATGTTTCCCTGTCTTACTTCTATCCTCCCTAGCACCAACAATGGAGCTCCCACCAGTTGTTTTTGGTAATATATCCTCACTATTGCTAGTGGGGTCCTCTTGTTTGCTATTTCCTGCGGTATTTCTAGTTTGCAATATTGGTTTTATCTTATCTTTGACTACACTTGTTTCCCTACTATGGCTCCTGTCCCCTATGAGGTCATTTATATGTATTCCTTCCTGCGTATAATTCCCGACTATCTGGACAAAATCTCCAGCTTCACCATTACTGTCTCCCAGGACAGCATCTCCAGCTTCACCATTACTGTCTCCCAGGACAGCACCTCCAGCTTCACCATTACTGTCTCCCAGGACAGCACCTCCAGCTTCACCATTACTGTCTCCCAGGACAGCACTATCAGCCCCACATTTACTGACTACCAGGACATCATCTCCAGCCTTACAGTTTCTGACTACATGGCCAGTATCAAGGGCAGTACCATTCAGCCCAGACTTTTTATGTTCCCATCTGTTGTAGGAAGCTTCCAGGTTTTCTATGAAAGCAGGTTTGATGTTGACCTCTTTTAATACCCTTGTGATTTTAGTCCACAGATTTATCTCATTTGGGCATACCCAAAAACACTTCCCTGTTTTAATACTGCTTGTAGCTAGTTCTTGGATATCTGCACAAGGGGCGTGACACAAATTTCCACAAAAATGACAATTTATGCATGTGGAAGCCCGTTTGTTTGACTGACCACAGACTACACACAGCTTCATAATGATTTGAATGGTTGATTTACTGCAATTCTACTAGCAACCTCTTGAATATTCTATTAATAACCTCCTTAAATGAAGCTCTAGCTATTTGTATTTCTGTTTCTGTTTTTGTATATTGGACAGCTTACCGTGCACGTTCCTGGTATATATTTAATGTTTGTGTTTATAAGGGCGCCTACAACCCCATCCGTTTACAGTCTGCTTTATTGTCCAACGAAACCGTTTGAAACCGGTCAAGGGTTCGGACCAGTCAAGGGTTCGGAACAGTCAAGGGTTCGGAACAGTCGATCTGATCTGATCAGTGGGTCACTTATTTAAACCATACTGGTCGGTGACTTGAGCTAACACATGAAGGATCTACTGGAAATTATCTACCCGAGTAATATGTGATTTGATTGATACAAAAGTATAACTTGCGTGTTGAAGAGCCGGTGACTGCTGGCAACTCCTACAATGACGAACGGTCGACCTCAACCCTTGTTTATCAATCGCTGTATCTAGCTTTTCTATTTTTTTTTTCGTCTCCACCACAATAAATGCTATATTATCACTATAGTTGACTGGTGCAAATTTTGGAGGAAGGACGCTTTTTCTGTAGTAATAATTGCTTCTCGTTGTGTATATTGCGACCCCTGGTAACTACAGGTTATATGAAATTCACAGTATATGTCTGGTATTTCAAGAAAAAAGAAACTAATGAAAGTCACTCCACTCCACTAAGTACCATTATAATACGTACTGGTTAGTTGCTACTACAACACTGTATTCTGCTATTCACTGGTATCACTAGATTATATGCGAGTACACTAGCAAGCCAGGAAGATTATTAAAAACAGCTGACCTGTGGTAAGTTTCTGGCGACTTCTGGCACCTGCCTCTATAGGCTTATCACTTCATTTACAAATTCGCCTGTTTTCAAATGACACTTTAGCCTTTATCATCAATATACTAGGAAGCCACTGTAGTATACACTATACACTATGTATACTCAATGTTATCAGGGAGACTTTCTTTCCTCTGATACGAAAAGTTCAATTATTATTATTTTTTTTCACACGGGACACAGGCCTATGATTCCCCTCTGGCAGTAAACTCTGCTAGGTAGTGCACACTAATTCTCCTTTTCTTGACTCAGTATATAATGTTTTCCGCCCAAGATTGGTTCCAGGCGCTAGAGGGATGTATCGTATAGGATTGATGACACAAATTAAAGTTTTAGCACGTAAGAGCCACCGTGAAAACACCAGAAAACCCGGAGCACAACGAGGCACGCTGACAGTGATGGCCACACTTGGGTACGCAAATCTAAAATATATTTACTCGGGCTAGGATAAAATAAATTACTCTTGTTATAATAAGGTTAGGTAAGTTTTCTAAAATTCTTTTGCTGCAAAATTATAAATTTTTACATTAACCTTAATGAAAAAAATATATCTTTAAACGTATAAGAGAAAATTTCATAAAGGAATTAATTTTATTTGAGTTCTTGCTAATTGACCAGTTTTACATACTCGGCACGACACACACACACACACATTATATATATATATATATATATATATATATATATATATATATATATATATATATATATATATATATATATATATATATATATATATATATATATATATATAAAATAGTTTAAAAGATGGGGTGGTAGGGGAAGTGGAATATTCAAATGGCTTCAGGAAGAAATCCAAATATTCTTCCTTGAAGCCTTTTTATCCACTTCTCCGAGGCTATGGGTCCCACAATTTACACCAGAGGTGGACCCCATTATATATATATATATATATATATATATATATATATATATATATATATATATATATATATATATAGGATGGGGTCCACCTCTGGTGTAAATTGTGGGACCCATAGCCTCGGAGAAGTGGAAAAGGCTTCAAGGAAAAATATTTGGATTTCTTCCTGAAGCCGTTTGAATATTCCACTTCCCCTACCACCCCATCTTTTCATATTTATTTTTTTTACTAATAGGAATATTTTATTACATAATATGGTACAGAAGATTTAAGAGATACATTATTGATATAAAGGTGGCATATACGGTACATGTTGTTACGTGTGTATCACCGATTATGAGGCGAAAATCTCATCCAGCTCCTCAGAGCTGGGGCGTGTGCCCAAAATACAGCAGGCATTACCCCTTTGAACAGCCGCACTGAGCCGCTGGAACAGAAAACTAGCTGCCCTGGGATCCCTAGTTACCCTGATGAGTCTTTTTCCCAGCTCCTTAAGGAATTTAGATGCACTCTTTCCCGATGAGCCAAGGGTCTCTGAGCCTATGGGAACAAACATATAATGATGGGCAAGTTCTCCATATTTTCTAGACTTTTGGGACTCCCTGAAGCTGGCAGCTGCCCCTCCTTCCTCCCTGGTGTATTGGAGATAGGTATCAGCCAAGGTAGATGCACATGTATAGTCCCACACCACCTGCTTCCCATCTGTCCAGGCTTGAAGGGTGATACCATCTGGACGCTTCTGGCTGCCATCAGATCTGCATAGTTGGGGTGGCTCCCTTACTGCTGGGCATCCAGCTGTTGTGAGGCTCCTCTTGATGTTATTAACCTCCTCATGTCTTGCAATCTTTCCCTCGGATTTACGGCACACAAGACCATGGTACCCGAATCGGTCTGCTGCTTCACTGCCACAAATACACCTGTGTTCGGCGAGAATAGGGGCGGCAAGTCGAAGGGCAACACCGATGCGGATGGTCTGTGGGTCGAGACGTGTGCCAAGGCTGGAGTTGGGAACAGCCAACAGAAAGTCCCCAGCATGATTGGCTCTCACTGCCAGGAGGCGGGCTCTATCCTTCCCTGACACACTCTGAAGCATTGTTGAGGCAATATTTTCCACTATTGGACCATCCCAGTGCGATTGTTTGTAGTTGTTGGGGGGAGCAGGTCTGGTTTCAGAGCCCGTTAGATTATCCCAGATCATTGCTCCGTCAATGAATTTTTGGTCCTGGACTCCTATCTTGTCCCTAAGATGTTCAGGGAGAATCGCTGCTACAAGCTCCCTGGATGCAATACACGAGGACAGAAAAGCAGGTAACGCAATCTGTGATGACTTGCGGACACCAATGCCTCCTAGTCTGACTGGAAGTGTAGCTTGGTTCCACTGCCCGCCTTCTAGAGTAAGGTTAAGTACTTTCGTAAAAATCTGCCTCAGAATATATATATATATATATATACATATATATATATATATATATATATATATATATATATATATATATATATTATATATATGTGAGGGTCCCTATAACAGTTCTAGAGGTGTTATCTCCCTATATATATATATATATATATATATATATATATATATATATATATATATATATATATATATATATATATATATATATATATATATATATATATATATATATATATATATATATATATATATATATATATATATATATATATATATGTAGCATATGCTGACATCTTTTTAAACCAATTTGTGAGTGTCAGTTACCAAGGTTTGTACCACACATTTAATAAACCCTGATTTTCACACCTACATAAATACACCTTTACTATCATCTGTTTTTTTTTTTTTTTTGTTTTTTTTTTTTTTTTTTTTGTTAACTAAAATACACAGCTCGTGTCTTATTTCTGATAACAGTTCCTTTATAAACAGAATAATGGGCAACTGTAAGCTCAATGTTTGTTAAGAGCGGTACGCAGTAACTCTTGGAGTATTTTAAGGTTAGGCCGCCGGTTCACATCCATGAACAATGCTTGCTGGACCCAGACTTGCAGGTCACAGTTACACAAGATGTCCAAATAGGTAATGAGGCGAGCAATGCTGAAGTAGTCAGCTTGAGTGGTTGCAGGTTGGTTCCTGAGGACCTCGGGGGCATTGTGGTGGGCCTTGGCACCGCCGGGGAAGTTAACTTTATGGCCGAGAGGAACAGCAAGTCCATAGTCGATGATGGTTACACGGAGCCCCTCAAGTGTGCGCTTTATGTAAATATTATTTGCTTTGATGTCGAGGTGAGTCCAGCCATGAGAGTGAATGTCAATCAAAATACTGCACACCTGTGAAAGAATTTCCAAAGTCTGGAGACGGCTTAATACACGTTTTTAGGTAAGGGTCTCCAAGGTTTCACCGGCGTAGTCTGTCACTATGGTCAAATATTCTGGACACACTGCTATTATCTTTTGGACTCCTGGGATGTCCTGAAGGGCGTGTAGGGCGCGCATCTCTTGGACTAGGGATCTGACACACATTGATGTACCTTGGCAAGATTTTGTTACCCAGGGTGAAGAGGATACAGAAGCCAGATAACATGTGCCATAAGTTCCTGATCCAAGCATTTTACAGCTTTCACTGTTAAACAAAAAGTTGTGCATAAGAGGCCCAAGAACATTAAACTCCAACTCTCTGCACATATCTTGCAGATACTCTACAAATTTTGTCTGTGGGACAGGCATCGTTTGCTCCCGTTTAGAAACATTATGTTCAGATTGCAGCCGCACACGTTTGCAAGAGTCCTTCCTGTCCTCATGTACGGACTCCTACCGCACTCTTTTGAAGTTTTTCTGATTCTGCTCACTGAAATCCTGAGCAGCCATCTTGAGTTAACGACGATCAGATAAACTGATACAGAAGAACAAAGTAATGAATTACTTCTTTTACACAAGACGATTAGAAGATGCTGATCAAGTCTGTGTAGACTATATACTTAAATGTAGTTAAGCTGGACTGTAGCAGTGAAAGTACTAAGTAGTAATTTACTTAGTATATACAAGTAAAGACAGTAAGAAAATAATAATAATGTCTGTGTAGAGTATATACTTAAATGTAGTTAACCTAGACTGTAGCAGTGAAAGTACTGTAGTGGTGGTAGTTGAGTGTAGTGGTGGTAGTTGATTGTAGTGGTGGTAGTTGAGTGTAGTGGTGGTAGTTGAGTGTAGTGGTGGTAGTTGATTGTAGTGGTGGTAGTTGAGTGTAGTGGTGGTAGTTGAGTGTAGTGGTGGTAGTTGAGTGTAGTGGTGGTAGTTGAGTGTAGTGGTGGTAGTTGAGTGTAGTGGTGGTAGTTGAATGTAGTGATGGTAGTTGAATGTAGTGGTGGTAGTTGATTGTAGTGGTGGTAGTTGATTGTAGTGGTGGTAGTTGAGTGTAGTGGTGGTAGTTGAGTGTAGTGGTGGTAGTTGATTGTAGTGGTGGTAGTTGAGTGTAGTGGTGGTAGTTGAGTGTAGTGGTGGTAGTTGAATGTAGTGGTGGTAGTTGAGGGTAGTGGTGGTAGTTGATTGTAGTGGTGGTAGTTGATTTTAGTGGTGGTAGTTGAGGGTAGTGGTGGTAGTTGAGTGTAGTGGTGGTAGTTGAATGTAGTGGTGGTAGTTGATTGTAGTGATGGTAGTTGATTGTAGTGGTGGTAGTTGAGTGTAGTGGTGGTAGTTGAGGGTAGTGGTGGTAGTTGAGTGTAGTGGTGGTAGTTGAATGTAGTGGTGGTAGTTGATTGTAGTGATGGTAGTTGATTGTAGTGGTGGTAGTTGAGTGTAGTGGTGGTAGTTGAATGTAGTGGTGGTAGTTGATTGTAGTGATGGTAGTTGATTGTAGTGGTGGTAGTTGAGTGTAGTGGTGGTAGTTGAGTGTAGTGGTGGTAGTTGAATGTAGTGGTGGTAGTTGATTGTAGTGATGGTAGTTGATTGTAGTGGTGGTAGTTGAGTGTAGTGGTGGTAGTTGAGTGTAGTGGTGGTAGGTGAGTGTAGTGGGGGTAGTTGAGTGTAGTGGTGGTAGTTGAGTGTAGTGGTGGTAGTTGAATGTAGTGGTGGTAGTTGATTGTAGTGATGGTAGTTGATTGTAGTGATGGTAGTTGATTGTAGTGGTGGTAGTTGAGTGTAGTGGTGGTAGTTGAGTGTAGTGGGGGTAGTTGAGTGTAGTGGTGGTAGTTGATTGTAGTGGTGGTAGTTGAGTGTAGTGGTGGTAGTTGATTGTAGTGGTGGTAGTTGATTGTAGTGGTGGTAGTTGATTGTAGTGGTGGTAGTTGATTGTAGTGGTGGTAGTTGAGTGTAGTGGTGGTAGTTGAGTGTAGTGGTGGTAGTTGATTGTAGTGGTGGTAGTTGAATGTAGTGGTGGTAGTTGATTGTAGTGGTGGTAGTTGATTGTAGTGGTGGTAGTTGATTGTAGTGGTGGTAGTTGATTGTAGTGGTGGTAGTTGATTGTAGTGGTGGTAGTTGATTGTAGTGGTGGTAGTTGAGTGTAGTGGTGGTAGTTGAGTGTAGTGGTGGTAGTTGAGTGTAGTGGTGGTAGTTGAGTGTAGTGGTGGTAGTTGAGTGTAGTGGTGGTAGTTGATTGTAGTGGTGGTAGTTGATTGTAGTGGTGGTAGTTGATTGTAGTGGTGGTAGTTGATTGTAGTGGTGGTAGTTGAGTGTAGTGGTGGTAGTTGAGTGTAGTGGTGGTAGTTGAGTGTAGTGGTGGTAGTTGAGTGTAGTGGTGGTAGTTGATTGTAGTGGTGGTAGTTGATTGTAGTGGTGGTAGTTGATTGTAGTGGTGGTAGTTGAGTGTAGTGGTGGTAGTTGAGTGTAGTGGTGGTAGTTGAGTGTAGTGGTGGTAGTTGATTGTAGTGGTGGTAGTTGATTGTAGTGGTGGTAGTTGATTGTAGTGGTGGTAGTTGATTGTAGTGATGGTAGTTGAGTGTAGTGGTGGTAGTTGATTGTAGTGGTGGTAGTTGATTGTAGTGGTGGTAGTTGATTGTAGTGGTGGTAGTTGATTGTAGTGGTGGTAGTTGATTGTAGTGGTGGTAGTTGATTGTAGTGGTGGTAGTTGATTGTAGTGGTGGTAGTTGATTGTAGTGGTGGTAGTTGATTGTAGTGGTGGTAGTTGATTGTAGTGGTGGTAGTTGATTGTAGTGGTGGTAGTTGATTGTAGTGGTGGTAGTTGATTGTAGTGGTGGTAGTTGATTGTAGTGGTGGTAGTTGATTGTAGTGGTGGTAGTTGATTGTAGTGGTGGTAGTTGATTGTAGTGATGGTAGTTGAGTGTAGTGGTGGTAGTTGATTGTAGTGGTGGTAGTTGATTGTAGTGGTGGTAGTTGATTGTAGTGGTGGTAGTTGATTGTAGTGGTGGTAGTTGATTGTAGTGGTGGTAGTTGATTGTAGTGGTGGTAGTTGATTGTAGTGGTGGTAGTTGATTGTAGTGGTGGTAGTTGATTGTAGTGATGGTAGTTGAGTGTAGTGGTGGTAGTTGATTGTAGTGGTGGTAGTTGATTGTAGTGGTGGTAGTTGAGTGTAGTGGTGGTAGTTGATTGTAGTGGTGGTAGTTGATTGTAGTGGTGGTAGTTGATTGTAGTGATGGTAGTTGAGTGTAGTGGTGGTAGTTGAGTGTAGTGGTGGTTGTTGATTGTAGTGGTGGTAGTTGAGGGTAGTGGTGGTAGTTGAGGGTAGTGGTGGTAGTTGAGTGTAGTGGTGGTAGTTGAGGGTAGTGGTGGTAGTTGAGGGTAGTGGTGGTAGTTGAGTGTAGTGGTGGTAGTTGAGGGTAGTGGTGGTAGTTGAGGGTAGTGGTGGTAGTTGAGTGTAGTGGTGGTAGTTGAGGGTAGTGGTGGTAGTTGAGGGTAGTGGTGGTAGTTGAGTGTAGTGGTGGTAGTTGAATGTAGTGGTGGTAGTTGAATGTAGTGGTGGTAGTTAAGTGTAGTGGTGGTAGTTGATTGTAGTGGTGGTAGTTGATTGTAGTGATGGTAGTTGAGTGTAGTGGTGGTAGTTGAGTGTAGTGGTGGTAGTTGATTGTAGTGGTGGTAGTTGATTGTAGTGATGGTAGTTGAGTGTAGTGGTGGTAGTTGAGAGTAGTGGTGGTAGTTGAGTGTAGTGGTGGTAGTTGATTGTAGTGGTGGTAGTTGATTGTAGTGATGGTAGTTGATTGTAGTGATGGTAGTTGAGTGTAGTGGTGGTAGTTGAGTGTAGTGGTGGTAGTTGATTGTAGTGGTGGTAGTTGATTGTAGTGATTGTAGTTGAGTGTAGTGGTGGTAGTTGAGTGTAGTGGTGGTAGTTGAATGTAGTGGTGGTAGTTGAGGGTAATGGTGGTAGTTGAATGTAGTGGGGGTAGTTGAGTGTAGTGGTGGTAGTTGAGTGTAGTGGTGGTAGTTGAGTGTAGTGGTGGTAGTTGAATGTAGTGGTGGTAGTTGAATGTAGTGGTGGTAGGTGAGTGTAGTGGTGGTAGTTGAGTGTAGTGGTGGTAGTTGAATGTAGTGGTGGTAGTTAAGTGTAGTGGTGGTAGTTGATTGTAGTGATGGTAGTTGATTGTAGTGATGGTAGTTGAGTGTAGTGATGGTAGTTGAGTGTAGTGGTGGTAGTTGATTGTAGTGATGGTAGTTGATTGTAGTGATGGTAGTTGAGTGTAGTGGTGGTAGTTGAGAGTAGTGGTGGTAGTTGAATGTAGTGGTGGTAGTTGAGTGTAGTGGTGGTAGTTGATTGTAGTGATGGTAGTTGATTGTAGTGGTGGTAGTTGAGTGTAGTGGTGGTAGTTGATTGTAGTGATGGTAGTTGATTGTAGTGATGGTCGTTGAGTGTAGTGGTGGTAGTTGAGAATAGTGGTGGTAGTTGAATATAGTGGTGGTAGTTGATTGTAGTGGTGGTAGTTGATTGTAGTGATGGTAGTTGAGTGTAGTGGTGGTAGTTGAGTGTAGTGGTGGTAGTTGAATGTAGTGGTGGTAGTTGATTGTAGTGGTGGTAGTTGATTGTAGTGATGGTAGTTGAGTGTAGTGGTGGTAGTTGAGTGTAGTGGTGGTAGTTGAATGTAGTGGGGGTAGTTGATTGTAGTGGTGGTAGTTGAGGGTAGTGGTGGTAGTTGAGTGTAGTGGTGGTAGTTGAGTGTAGTGGTGGTAGTTGATTGTAGTGATGGTAGTTGAGGGTAGTGATGGTAGTTGAGGGTAGTGGTGGTAGTTGATTGTAGTGGTGGTAGTTGAGTGTAGTGGTGGTCGTTGATTGTAGTGGTGGTAGTTGAGTGTAGTGGTGGTAGCTGAGTGTAGTGGTGGTAGTTGATTGTAGTGGTGGTAGTTGAGTGTAGTGGTGGTAGTTGAGTGTAGTGGTGGTAGTTGAGTGTAGTGGTGGTAGTTGAGTGTAGTGGTGGTAGTTGAGTGTAGTGGTGGCAGTTGAGTGTAGTGGTGGTAGTTGAGTGTAGTGGTGGTAGTTGATTGTAGTGATGGTAGTTGAGTGTAGTGGTGGTAGTTGATTGTAGTGATGGTAGTTGAGTGTAGTGGTGGTAGTTGAGTGTAGTGGTGGTAGTTGAATGTAGTGGTGGTAGTTGATTGTAGTGGTGGTAGTTGATTGTAGTGGTGGTAGTTGATTGTAGTGGTGGTAGTTGATTGTAGTGGTGGTAGTTGATTGTAGTGGTGGTAGTTGATTGTAGTGGTGGTAGTTGATTGTAATGGTGGTAGTTGATTGTAGTGGTGGTAGTTGATTGTAGTGGTGGTAGTTGATTGTAGTGGTGGTAGTTGATTGTAGTGGTGGTAGTTGAGTGTAGTGATGGTAGTTGAGTGTAGTGGTGGTAGTTGATTGTAGTGGTGGTAGTTGATTGTAGTGGTGGTAGTTGATTGTAGTGGTGGTAGTTGATTGTAGTGGTGGTAGTTGATTGTAGTGGTGGTAGTTGATTGTAGTGGTGGTAGTTGATTGTAGTGGTGGTAGTTGATTGTAGTGGTGGTAGTTGATTGTAGTGATGGTAGTTGAGTGTAGTGGTGGTAGTTGATTGTAGTGGTGGTAGTTGATTGTAGTGGTGGTAGTTGAGTGTAGTGGTGGTAGTTGATTGTAGTGGTGGTAGTTGATTGTAGTGGTGGTAGTTGATTGTAGTGATGGTAGTTGAGTGTAGTGGTGGTAGTTGAGTGTAGTGGTGGTAGTTGATTGTAGTGGTGGTAGTTGAGGGTAGTGGTGGTAGTTGAGGGTAGTGGTGGTAGTTGAGTGTAGTGGTGGTAGTTGAGGGTAGTGGTGGTAGTTGAGGGTAGTGGTGGTAGTTGAGTGTAGTGGTGGTAGTTGAGGGTAGTGGTGGTAGTTGAGGGTAGTGGTGGTAGTTGAGTGTAGTGGTGGTAGTTGAGGGTAGTGGTGGTAGTTGAGGGTAGTGGTGGTAGTTGAGTGTAGTGGTGGTAGTTGAATGTAGTGGTGGTAGTTGAATGTAGTGGTGGTAGTTAAGTGTAGTGGTGGTAGTTGATTGTAGTGGTGGTAGTTGATTGTAGTGATGGTAGTTGAGTGTAGTGGTGGTAGTTGAGTGTAGTGGTGGTAGTTGATTGTAGTGGTGGTAGTTGATTGTAGTGATGGTAGTTGAGTGTAGTGGTGGTAGTTGAGAGTAGTGGTGGTAGTTGAGTGTAGTGGTGGTAGTTGATTGTAGTGGTGGTAGTTGATTGTAGTGATGGTAGTTGATTGTAGTGATGGTAGTTGAGTGTAGTGGTGGTAGTTGAGTGTAGTGGTGGTAGTTGATTGTAGTGGTGGTAGTTGATTGTAGTGATTGTAGTTGAGTGTAGTGGTGGTAGTTGAGTGTAGTGGTGGTAGTTGAATGTAGTGGTGGTAGTTGAGGGTAGTGGTGGTAGTTGAATGTAGTGGGGGTAGTTGAGTGTAGTGGTGGTAGTTGAGTGTAGTGGTGGTAGTTGAGTGTAGTGGTGGTAGTTGAATGTAGTGGTGGTAGTTGAATGTAGTGGTGGTAGGTGAGTGTAGTGGTGGTAGTTGAGTGTAGTGGTGGTAGTTGAATGTAGTGGTGGTAGTTAAGTGTAGTGGTGGTAGTTGATTGTAGTGATGGTAGTTGATTGTAGTGATGGTAGTTGAGTGTAGTGATGGTAGTTGAGTGTAGTGGTGGTAGTTGATTGTAGTGATGGTAGTTGATTGTAGTGATGGTAGTTGAGTGTAGTGGTGGTAGTTGAGAGTAGTGGTGGTAGTTGAATGTAGTGGTGGTAGTTGAGTGTAGTGGTGGTAGTTGATTGTAGTGATGGTAGTTGATTGTAGTGGTGGTAGTTGAGTGTAGTGGTGGTAGTTGATTGTAGTGATGGTAGTTGATTGTAGTGATGGTCGTTGAGTGTAGTGGTGGTAGTTGAGAATAGTGGTGGTAGTTGAATATAGTGGTGGTAGTTGATTGTAGTGGTGGTAGTTGATTGTAGTGATGGTAGTTGAGTGTAGTGGTGGTAGTTGAGTGTAGTGGTGGTAGTTGAATGTAGTGGTGGTAGTTGATTGTAGTGGTGGTAGTTGATTGTAGTGATGGTAGTTGAGTGTAGTGGTGGTAGTTGAGTGTAGTGGTGGTAGTTGAATGTAGTGGGGGTAGTTGATTGTAGTGGTGGTAGTTGAGGGTAGTGGTGGTAGTTGAGTGTAGTGGTGGTAGTTGAGTGTAGTGGTGGTAGTTGATTGTAGTGATGGTAGTTGATTGTAGTGCTGGTAGTTGAGTGTAGTGGTGGTAGTTGAGTGTAGTGGTGGTAGTTGAGTGTAGAGGTGGTAGTTGAGTGTAGTGGTGGTAGTCGAGTGTAGTGGTGGTAGTCGAGTGTAGTGGTGGTAGTCGAGTGTAGTGGTGGTAGTCGAGTGTAGTGGTGGTAGTCGAGTGTAGTAGTGGTAGTCGAGTGTAGAAGTGGTAGTCGAGTGTAGTGGTGGTAGTCGAGTGTAGTGGTGGTAGTTGAGTGTAGTTGTGGTAGTCGAGTGTAGTGGTGGTAGTTGAGTGTAGTTGTGGTAGTTGAGTGTAGTGGTGGTAGTTGAATGTAGTGGTGGTAGTTGATTGTAGTGATGGTAGTTGAGTGTAGTGGTGGTAGTTGAGTGTAGTGGTGGTAGTTGAGTGTAGAGGTGGTAGTTGAGTGTAGTGGTGGTAGTTGAGTGTAGTGGTGGTAGTTGAGTGTAGTGGTGATAGTTGAGTGTAGTGGTGGTAGTTGAGTGTAGTGGTGGTAGTTGAGTGTAGTGGTGGTAGTTGAGTGTAGAGGTGATAGTTGAGTGTAGTGGTGGTAGTTGAGTGTAGTGGTGGTAGTTGAGTGTAGTGGTGGTAGTTGAGTGTAGTGGTGGTAGTTGAGTGTAGTGGTGGTAGTTGAGTGTAGTGGTGGTAGTTGATTGTAGTGATGGTAGTTGATTGTAGTGGTGGTAGTTGAGTGTAGTGGTGGTAGTTGAGTGTAGTGGTGGTAGTTGAGTGTAGTGGTGGTAGTTGAATGTAGTGGTGGTAGTTGAGTGTAGTGGTGGTACAAGGTGTGCGGCCCATAAGGGAAAAAATGGATAAATTATGGAAATTGTGTTTATCATATAGATAAATAGTTTAACTCTTTGGAACGCAGGCGGGAGAGATACATGATTATATACACCTGGAAAATCCTAGAGGGACTAGTACCGAACTTGCACACGAAAATCACTCACTATGAAAGCAAAAGACTTGGCAGACGATGCAACATCCCCCCAATGAAAAGCAGGGGTGTCACTAGCACGTTAAGAGACCATACAATAAGTGTCAGGGGCCCGAGACTGTTCAACTGCCTCCCAGCATACATAAGGGGGATTACCAACAGACCCCTGGCAGTCTTCAAGCTGGCACTGGACAAGTACCTAAAGTCGGTTCCTGACCAGCCGGGCTGTGGCTCGTACGTTGGTTTGCGTGCAGCCAGCAGTAACAGCTTAGTTGATCAGGCTCTGATCCACCAGGAGGCCTGGTCACAGACCGGGCCGCGGGGGCGTTGACCCCCGGAACTCTCTCCAGGTAAACTCAAGGTAAACTCCAGGTTTCCCTGCTATATTCCATCGTTCTAATATCTTTTCCCTGTCATATTCCTTCGATCTGGATGCTTTTCTCTTTCATATTCCCTCGTTCTAGAAGCGTTTTCCTGTCATATTCCCTCGTTCTGGATGGGTTTTCCTGTCATATTTCATCATTCTGGATTGGTTTTCATGTCATTTTCCATCTTTCTGGATTGGTTTCCCTGTTATATTTCACTGTTCAACATGAGTTTCCTGTCATATTTCATCGTCCTGGTAAGGTTTCCCTGTCATATTCCATCTTTCTGGACAGTTTCTCTGTCACATTCCATCTTTCTGGTCAGATTTCCCTGTCATATTCTATCGCTCATGTCAGATTTCCCTGTCATATTCTATCGTTCATGTCAAGTTTCCCTGTCATATTTCATCGTTGAGGTCAAGTTTTCCTGTCATATTCCATTGCTCTGATCAGGTTTTCCTGTCATTTCCCGTCATTCTGGACAGGTTTCCCTTTCATATTCCATCGCTTTGGTAAGGTTTCCTACCCATTTTCTATATTCATATAATAGTTTCCCATTCATTTTCCATCATTGTTGACGGGTTTCCTTCTCATTATCTTTCGTTGTGGACATGATTCCTTCTTATATTCCAGCGTTCTGGATACATTTCCCTGTTATATTCCGTCTTTCTGGACGGTTTTCCCTGTCATGTTCCATCGTTGAGATCAGGTTTCTCTGTCATATTCCATCGTTTTGGACAGGGTTCCCTCTCATATTCCATTGTTCTTGATGGGTTTTCCTGTTATATTCCATCATTCTTGACGGTTTTCCCTGTCATATTCCTTCGTTCTGCTCAGGTTTCCCTTTCTTATTCCATCATTCTGGACGGTTTTCCCTGTCATATTCCATCATTCTGGACAGTTTTCTCTGTCATATTCTGTCTTTCTGATCATGTTATTCTCTCATATTCCATCGTTCTGGTCTCGTTTTCCTCTCATATTATATGGTTCTGAACGGGATTCTCTTATTCCCAAGTTCTGGATTGGTTTTCCTTTCATTTTCCATCGTTCTCCTAGGGATTCCTTCTCATATTCCATCCTTCTTCATGGGTTTCTCTTTCATATTCCATCGCCCTGGTAGGGTTTCCTTTTCATATTCCATATACACAAATAAGCCGCACATAGAAGAGAGGAACTGACGACGACGTTTGGGTCCGACTTGGACCATTCTGTGTGCTGGTTATTTGTGTATTGTTCCAGTCACAGTATTGTGCCTTTTTGGTTACATATTCCATATTCCTGTACTGTTTCTCATTCATTTTCTATCATTCTTGACTGTTTCCTTCTCATTATCCATCGCTGTGGATGGGTTTCCCTCTCGTAATCCTTCGTTCTGGACAGGATTCCTTCTCATATTCCTTCGTTCTGGATGCATTTCCGTGTCATTTTCCATTGTTCTGGATACGTTTTCCTGTCATATTCCATCGTTGTGGATGCTTTTCCATGTCATATTCCATCGTTCTGGAAGGTTTTCCTTCTCATATTCCATCGTTCAGGTCAGGTTTACCTGTCATATTCCATCACCATGGACGGGTTTCCCTGTCATAAAATAATTTAGAGTCTACCACTTGTTTCACCTGTTATATTCCATCGTAGTTTTTCTTACATGGTTTACCATTTCATATTCCATCGTTCTGGGTATCCTTTTTATGTTCCATATCCTTGGACTAGTTTCCTTGCCATTTTCTTTCTCACAGGATAGGTTTCCCATCCATATTCGTGCAAGTTGGGTGGGTTTTCCTGTCATATTCCTTTGTTGTGTGCGTGTTTCCCTGTCATATTCTATCACCATTGACGGTTTTTCCTGTCATATTCCATCGTCCTGTATTTATTACTGTCATATTCCAGAACAGGATTTTTTTTAATTTTCCATCGCCCTGATTATGTTCTCCCCGTCATTTTCCATTGTTCTTGACGGGTTTCTCTGTCGTATTCCATCTTCCTGAACATTTTTCCCTGTTATTTTCCATCGTCTTGGACAGTTTAATCTGTTATTTTCCATCGTCTTGGACAGTTTAATGTTATTTTCCATCGTCTTGGACAGTTTAATCTGTTATTTTCCATCGTCTTGGACAGTTTAACCTGTTATTTTCCATCGTCTTGGACAGTTTAACCTGTTATTTTCCATCGTCTTGGACAGTTTAACCTGTTATTTTCCATCGTCTTGGACAGTTTAACCTGTTATTTTCCATCGTCTTGGACAGTTTAATCTGTTATTTTCCATCGTCTTGGACAGTTTAACCTGTTATTTTCCATCGTCTTGGACAGTTTAACCTGTTATTTTCCATCGTCTTGGACAGTTTAACCTGTTATTTTCCATCGTCTTGGACAGTTTAACCTGTTATTTTCCATCGTCTTGGACAGTTTAACCTGTTATTTTCCATCGTCTTGGACAGTTTAACCTGTTATTTTCCATCGTCTTGGACAGTTTTCCCTGTTATTTTCCATCATCTTGGACAGTTTTCCCTGTTATTTTCCATCGTCAACCTGGACAGGTTTTTGTAATATTCTGTCATTCTAGACGGGTTTCTCTGTCGTATTCCATCGTCCTGAAAGATTTTCCCTGTCACTTTCCATCGCTTGAATTGTTTCACCTGTCATATCCTTGAAATCTGAACTGGGCTCTGGTGGCCTGGTTTAACCCTCGTTCACACGGTGAGGGTCTGGGTTCGATTCCCAGCCAGAGTAGAAACATTGGACGTGTTTTTTCCACCTGTTCTATGTTCATCAGTAGACCTGGGTGTTAGTGGACTGTGTATTCGCATCCTGGGACACTGACCTAATTTGCCCTGCAGAGCATAACAAGGGGCTTTCTATCGTAGTATGTCATTGTTGTCAGCTCGGACTGTATACTTTGTATATGTACTTGTAGTAAATGAAGATATTATTATTATTATATGTTCCATTGTCCTGATGGGGTTTCCCTGTCATATTCCATCCACCTGGACAAGCTTCCGACATTTTCTATCACCTTGAAACATTTCCCCTGTAATTTCCCATCGAACTGGACATATTTATCTGTCATTTTCTGTCGTTCTCGACGGGTTTTCCTCTTGTATTCCATTGATCTTGATATCCCTGTCATTTTCCATCGCCCTGAACAGTTTACCTTCTAATTTCCTATCACTTTGGACGGGTTTCAAAGTCCTTTTACATCGTAATTTGCATTGCCCTGGACGGGTTTTCCTGTCGTACTCAGTTGCCCTGGACGGGTTTTCCTGTCGTACTCAGTTGCCCTGGACAGGTCACTCTCATACTCCATCTCTCACGACTAGTTTTCTTCTCATGTTCAATCGCCCTGAAATTTTTTTCTGTCTTTTTCCATCGTTCTGGGCGGATTTCCCTGTCATATTCCATCATTGTAGACGGGTTTCCCTGTCATATTCCATCATTGTAGACGGGTTTCCCTGTCATATTCCATCATTGTAGACGGGTTTCCCTGTCATATTCCATCATTGTAGACGGATTTCACTCTCATATTCCATCGTCCTGGACTTGTTTCTTTGTTATATTCCATCGTTCTGGACGGTTTTCCCTGTCATTTGCCAACTTTCTAGATGGGTTTCCCCTCTCATATTCTGTCGCCCTGGATCTGTTTCCCTCTCATGTTCCGTCTCCCTGGACGAGTTTCCCTGTCGCTTTCTGTCCTCCGGGACGGGTTTTGTTGTAGCTTTACGTTGCCCTGGACGGGTATCCCTGTCATTGTCCACCACCCTGGACGGGTATCCCTGTCATTGTCCACCACCCTGGACGGGTATCCCTGTCATTATCCACCACCCTGGACGGGTATCCCTGTCATTATCCACCACACTGGACGGGTATCCCTGTCATTATCCACCACAATGGACGGGTATCCCTGTCATTATCCACCACACTGGACGGGTATCCCTGTCATTATCCACCACAATGGACGGGTATCCCTGTCATTATCCACCACACTGGATGGGTATCCCTGTCATTATCCACCACCCTGGATGGGTATCCCTGTCATTGTCCACCACCCTGGACGGGTATCCCTGTCATTATCCACCACCCTGGATGGGTATCCCTGTCATTGTCCACCACCCTGGACGGGTATCCCTGTCATTATCCACCACACTGGACGGGTATCCCTGTCATTATCCACCACACTGGACGGGTATCCCTGTCATTATCCACCACACTGGACGGGCATCCCTGTCATTATCCACCACCCTGGATGGGTATCCCTGTCATTGTCCACCACCCTGGACGGGTATCCCTGTCATTATCCACCACACTGGATAGGTTTCTCTGTCATATTCCATCTCCCTTGACTGGTTTTCTTGTCATTTTACTTCGACCTTGGCATATTTCTTCTCTTGTGCTCCATCGCCTTGGACGGGTTTCCTAGTCATATTTCGTGGCCCTAGAGAGGTTTCTCTGTCATATTCTATGACACGGGACAAGTGTCCTCGTCATTTTCCATCCCATTGGACTGTTTTCCTGACTTATTCCATCACTCGGAACTTTTCTCTCTGAAGTTCCTCACTCTGGACAGATTTCCCTGTCATTTTCCGTCGTCATGGACGGGATTCTGTCATTTTCCATTGCCCTAGACGGGTTTTCCGCCTCATATTCCATCTCCCTGTATGCGTCTCCGTCATATACCACCACCCGGACGGGTTTTTCTGTCAATTTCCATCACCTTGACAGATTTTCCCCTATCATTTTCCAACGGTCTTGGCGGGTTTCCTTCCCTGCCATCCTTGATTGTCCTGAACTGGTTTACCTCTCATTTTCCATCGCTGTGGACGGGTTTCCCGGTCATATTCCATCGCCCTGGACTAGTATTCTTGTTTTCCATCTCCCTGAACAGGTCAACTTTCCTTTCTTCACAGACTTTCTTTTTCTATCCCTCAGGAACTGTTTTTCTGTCATTTTCATTCCAATGGATGTGCTTCTTTGTCAATTTTTATTACAAAGACGGTTTTCCGGTCATTTTCCATCACCCTGGACAGACTTCTCTGATATTTTCCATCACCCTGGAGTTGTTTCTCTGTCTTATTCCATCTTTCTTGACGGTTTTTCCTCTCATATTCTATGGTTATGGATGGGTTTTCCAGTCATAATCCATCAGTCTGAACGTTTTTCTCTCATATATCCTCGCTCTGGACAGGTTTCACTGTCATTTTCCGTCATCATGGAAGGGATTCTGTCATTTTCTATTGCCCTTGACGGTTTTCCCTGTCATATTCCATCGTTCGTCACAGTTTTCCCTGTCATATTCCATCGTTCTGGATGCATTTCCCTGACATATTCCATCGTTCTGGATGCATTTCCCTGTCATATTCCATCGGTCTGGATGCATTTCCCTGTCATATTCCATCGTTCTGGGTGCATTCCCCTGTCATATTCCATCGTTCGTCACAGTTTTCCCTTTCATATTCCATCGTTCTGGATGCATTTCCCTGACATATTCCATCGTTCTGGATGCATTTCCCTGTCATATTCCATCGTTCTGGGTGCATTTCCCTGTCATATTCCATCGTTCGTCACAGTTCTCCCTGTCATATTCCATCGTTCTGGATGCATTTCTCTGTCATATTCCATCGTTCTGGATGCATTTCTCTGTCATATTCCATTGTTCTGGATGCATTTCCCTGTTATATTCCATCGTTCGTCACAGTTCTCCCTGTCATATTCCATCGTTCTGGATGCATTTCTCTGTCATATTCCATCGTTCTGGATGCATTTCTCTGTCATATTCCATCGTTCTGGATGCATTTCTCTGTCATATTCCATCGTTCGTCACAGTTTTTCCTGTCATATTCTATGGTTCTCGATGGGCTTCCCTCTCATATAACATTGTTCTCGTTGGGTTTCTCTGTCATATTCCAGGGCTCTGGTCAGGTTTCCCTCTCATATTCTGTTGTTGTGGACAGGTTTGATTCTCATATTCCATCATCCTGAATGCTTTCCCATGTCATTTTCCTTCGTTTTGCACGGTTTTCTCCGCCATATTCCATCTTACTGGTCAGATTCCCTCTCATATTCCATCTTCCCCGTCAGGTTTCCCACTCATTTTCCATCGCTTTGGTCATGTTTCTGTCATTTTCCATCGTTTTGACGGGATTCTCTCTCATATTCCATCGTTCTGGACGGCTTTCCCTGTCATTTTCCAACTTTCATGTTGGATTTCCCACTCATATTCTATTGTTCTGCACAGTTTTTCCTGTCATATTCCATCGTTCTGGACTGGCATCTCTGTCATATTCCATAGTTCTGGTCTGGTATCTCTGTCATATTCCATAGTTCTGGTCTGGTATCTCTGTCATATTCCATAGTTCTGGTCTGGTATCTCTGTCATATTCCATCGTTCTGGTCTGGTATCTCTGTCATATTCCATCATTATCAACAATTTTCTTAGTCATTTTCCATCCACTTGAATTGCTCTCGCTGTCATTTTCTTGTAATCTGAACTGTTTTTCCTTTCATGTTCCATCGTCATGATCGTATTTCATGTTCCATCGTCATGATCGTATTTCTCTGTCTTATCACATCCACCTTGACAGGTTTCCGTCATTTTCCATTACTCTGAAACATTTTCTCCTGTCATTTCGCATCGCACTGGACATGTTTTTCTGTCACTTTCAATCGTTCTCGACGGGTTTCTCTGTTGTATTTTATTAATCATCATCATGGGTTTTCTTGTCGTTTTCCATCGCTCTGAATCGTTTTCAAAATAATTTTCAGTTTCATTAGACGGGTTTCACACTCATTTTCCATTATCGTTTTACATTGCCCTGGACGGGTTTTCCTGTCGTTTTCAGTTGCCCTGGACAGGTTACTCAGTCATATTCCATCTCTTTTGACTGGTTGTCTTCTCATTTTCAATCCCCCTAAAGATGTTTTTCTGTCATTCTCAATCGTTCTGGACGGATTTCCCTGTGATTTTTCCGTCGCCCTGGACCTGTTTCCCTATTATTTCCCCTGGATGCGTTTCATTTTCATTTTCCATCGCAATCGACAGGTTTCCCTGTCATTTTCCATTGTTGTGACCGGGTTATCCTTACATATTGCATCGGTCTTGATTGGTTTCCCTCTCATGTTCCGTCTCCCTGGACGAGTTTCCCTGTCGCTTTCTGTCCTCTAGGACGGGTTTTCTTGTAGCTTTACGTTGCCCTGGACGGGTATCCTGTCATTATCCACCACCCAGGACAGGTTTCTCTGTCATATTCCAACTCCCTTGACTGGTTTTCTTGTCATTTTACTTCGACCTTGACGTATTTCTTCTCTTATAGTCCATCGTCTTGGACAGGTTTTACAGTCATATTCCTTCTCCCTACTGAGGTTTCTCTGTCATATTCTATGACAAGGGCCACAAGTCCTTGTCATTTTCCATCACAATGCACTGTTTTCCAGTCATAGTCAATCACTCTGAACTTTCTTCTCATATTTCTTCACTCGGGACAGGTTTTCCTGTAATTTATCGTCGTCATGGACCAGTTTCTGTCATATTCCATCGCCCTGGAAGGGTGTCCCTGTCACATTCCAACACCTGGACGAGTTTCTCCGCCATTTTCTAACGCCTTAGAGGTGTTTCCAGTGACATTTTCCATCGCTCTGGCAGGGTTTGCTTTTCATATAAAAATCATCCAGGGTGATTTTTAATGCCACACACCATTGGCCTGGACAGGTTTACCTCTCATTTTCCATCATCGTGGCAGGTTTTCCAGTCATATTTCATCAACCTGGACCAGTTTTCTTGTTTTCCATCGCCCTGATGACGTCAACTTTCAATCTCTATTGCCTTGAATTAGTTTTCCTTCCATTTTCTATCCCTATGGAACTGTTTTTTCTGTCATTTTCTTTCCTATGAATGAGTTTCCCTGTCATTTTCTATGACAGAAGACCATTTTCCTGTCATTTTCCATCACTCTGGACAGGCGTCTGTCATTTTCCATTGCCTTGAAATTGCTTCTCTGTCATATACAATCGCCATGAAAGAGTTTCTCTGTCATATTCCATCACCCTGGACGCAAAGAAGTGAATCTCCTAAACCCCAAGTTTAAACTTTGCCTCTAAAAGCATACCTAGGTCAATTCACACACACAACACACACCAGGGAAACCCGTCCAGGGCGATGAAATATGACAGGAAACCCGTCCACAGCGATGAAATATGACAGGAAAATCGGTCCAGAAACATGAAATATTAGAGGGAAACACGTCTAGCGCGATGAAATATGACAGTGAAACCCTCCAGGGCGATGGAATATGACAGTGAAACCCGTCAAGGGCGATAAAATATGACAGGGAAAAAGGTCCAGAGCGATGAAATATGACAGAGAGATCCGTCCAGGGCGATGAAATATGACAGAAAAAGCCGTCAAGGGCGAAGAAAAGTGACAGAAAAACCGCCCAGGAAGATAAAATATGACAGGGAGACTTTTCCAGGGCGATGAAATATGACAGGGAGACCCGTCCAGGGCGATGAAATATGACAGGGAAACCCGTGCAGGGCGAAGAAATATGACAGGGAGACCCGTCAAGGGCGATGAAATATGGCTGGGAGACCCGTCAAGGGCGATGAAATATGACGGAGACCCGTCCAGGGCGATGAAATATGATAGGCAAACCCGTCCAGGGCGATGAAATATGACAGGGAGACCCGTCAAGGGCGATGAAATATGGCTGGGAGACCCGTCAAGGGCGATGAAATATGACAGGGAAACCCGTCCAGGGCGATGAAATATGACAGGGAGACCCGTCAAGGGCGATGAAATATGACAGGGAAACCCGTCCAGGGCGATGAAATATGACAGGGAAACCCGTCCAGGGCGATGAAATATGACAGAAAACCCGTCCAGGGCGATGAAATATGACAGAAAACCCGTCCAAAGCGATGAAATATGACAGGGAAACCCGTCCATAGCGATGAAATATGACAAGGAAACCCGTCCATGGCGATGAAATATGACAAGGAAACCCGTCCAAGGCGATGAAATATGACAGAGAAACCCGTCCAGGGCGATGAAATATGACAGGGAAACCCGTCCAGGGCGATGAAATATGACAAGGAAACCCGTCCAGGGCGATGAAATGTGACAGGGAAAACCGTCCAGGGCGATGAAATATGACAAGGAAACCCGTCCAGGGCGATGAAATATGACAGAGAAACCCGTCCAGGGCGATGAAATATGACATGGAAACCCGTCCAGGGCGATGAAATATGACAAGGAAACCCGTCCAGGGCGATGAAATATGACAGGGAAACCCGTCCAGGGCGATGAAATATGACAAGGAAACCCGTCCAGGGCGATGAAATGTGACAGGGAAAACCGTCCAGGGCGATGAAATGTGACAGGGAAAACCGTCCAGGGCGATGAAATGTGACAGGGAAAACCGTCCAGGGCGATGAAATGTGACAGGGAAAACCGTCCAGGGCGATGAAATGTGACAGGGAAAACCGTCCAGGGCGATGAAATGTGACAGGGAAAACCGTCCAGGGCGATGAAATATGACAGTGAAACCAGTCCAGAGCGATCAAATATGACAGGGAAACCAGTCCAGGAAGATGAAATATGTCGAAATATGACAGGGAAACCCGTCCATGGCGATGATATATGACAAGGAAACCCGTCCAGAGCGATGGAATATGACAGTGAAACCCGTCCAGGGCGATGGAGTATGACAGTGAAACCCGTCCAGGGCGAAGAAATACGACAGTGAAACCCGTCCAGGGCGATGGAGTATGACAGTGAAACCCGTCCAGGGCGAAGAAATACGACAGTGAAACCCGTCCAGGGCGATGAAATATGACAGGGAAACCCGTCAAGGAAGTTGAAATGTGACAGAGAAACCCGTCCATGGATGACAGTGAATGATATGACAGTGAAACCCGTCTAGAGAGATGAAATACGACAGGGAAACCCGTCCTGGGCGATAAATATGACAGGGAAACCCGTTCAGGTCGATGAAATATGACAGGGAAACCCGTCCAGGGCGATAAATATGACAGGGAAAACCGTCCAGGGAGAAGAAATATGAGAGGAAAACCCGTCCAGTGCGATGAAATATGACAGTGAAATCTTTCCAGGAAGATGAAATCTGAAAGGGAAACTTGGTCTAGAGAGATGAAATATGACAGGGAAACCCGTCAAGGAAGATCAAATATGACAGGGAAACCCGTCCAGGAAGATGAAATGTGACAGGGAAACCCGTCCAGGAAGATGAAATGTGACAGAGAAACCCGTCCAGGAAGATGAAATATGACAGGGAAACCCGTCCAGGAAGATCAAATATGACAGGGAAACCCGTCCAGGAAGATGAAATGTGACAGAGAAACCCGTCCAGGAAGATGAAATATGACAGGGAAACCCGTCAAGGAAGTTGAAATATGACAGTGAAACTCGTCCAGACCGATGAAATGACAGGAAAAACCGTCCCGGAAGATGAAATATGACAGGGAAATCCGTCAAGGAACATGAAATATGACAGGCAAACCCGTCCTGGGCATTGAAATATGACAGCGAAAAGCGTCCAGTCCGATGAAATATGACAGGGAAACCCGTCTATGAAGATGAAATATGACAGGGAAACCCGCCCAGGGCGATGAAATATGACAGGGAAACCCGTCCAGGAAGATGGAATACGGCAGGGAAACCCGTCCAGGAAGATGGAATATGGCAGGGAAACCCGTCAAGGGCGATGAAATATGGCTGGGAGACCCGTCAAGGGCGATGATATATGACAGGGAAACCCGTCAAGGGCGATGAAATATGGCTGGGAGACCCGTCAAGGGCGATGAAATATGACAGGGAAACCCGTCAAGGGCGATGAAATATGACAGGGAGACCCGTCAAGGGCGATGAAATATGACAGGCACACCCGTCCAGGGCGATGAAATATGACAGGGAAACCCGTCCAGGGCGATGAAATATGACAGGGAGGCCAGCCCAGGTCGATGAAATATGACAGGGAGACCCGTCCAGGGCGATGAAATATGACAGGGAGACCCGTCCAGGGCGATGAAATATGACAGGGAGATCCGTCCAGGGCGATGAAATATGACAGAAAACCCGTCCAGGGCGATGAAATATGACAGGGAAACCCGTCCATGAGACAGATGCGATGAAATATGACAGGGAAACCCGTCCATAGATGAAATATGACAAGGGAAACCCGTCCATGGCGATGAAATATGACAAGGAAACCCGTCCAGGGATGAAATATGACAAGGATGGCGATGAATATGACAAGGAAACCCGTCCATGAAATATGCAAGAAACCCATCCATGGCGATGAAATATGACAGGGTCCAGGAAGATGAAATATGACAAGGAAAACCGTCCAGGGCGATGAAATGAGAAGGAAACCCATCCAGATGAAATATGACAGGGCGAAACCCGTCCAGGAAGATGAAATATGACAAGTCCAATGAAATATGACAAGGGTCCAGTGCGATGAAATATGACAGATGGAAGATGAAATGTGACAGGGAAAACCGTCCAGGGCGATGAAATGTGACAGGGAAAACCGTCCAGGGCGATGAAATACAGTGACAGGGCGATGAACAGTGAAAACCGTCCAGAGCCCAGTCCAGATGAAATACAGTGAAACCAGTGAGAGAAATATGACAGTGAAACCAGTCCAGAGCGATGAAATATGAGAGGGAAACCAGTCCAGAGCGATGAAATGACAGGGAAACCCGTCCATGGCGAGACATGGGAAAAATAAGACAGGGAAACCCGTCCAGAGCGATGGAAACAGTGAAACCCGTCCAGGGCGATGTGACAGTATGACGATAAAATGTGACAACCCGTCCTGAGCGATGAAATATGACAGGGTCCAGGGCGATGGAATGACAGTGAAACCCGTCCAGAGCGATGGAAATATGACAGAGGAAACGTCCAGGGCGATTAGTATGACATGGCGATGAAATCCATAGTGACAGGGAAAACCGTCCAGGATGAGACAGGGAGACCCGTGAAATGATGACAGAAAAAGAAGATGAAATATGACAGAAAAACCGTCCAGGGCGATGAAATATGACAGAAAAACCGTCCAGGGCGATGAAATATGACAGGAAGTCCCGTTCAGGGCGATGAAATATGACAGGGAAACCCGCCCAGGGCGACGAAATATGACAGGGAAACCCGTCCTATGCGATGAAATACGACAGTGAAACCCGTCCAGGGCGATGAAATATGACAGGGAAACCCGCCCAGGGAGATGAAATATGACAGGGAAACCAGTCCTGGGCGATAAATATGAGAGGGAAAACCGTCCAGTCCGATGAAATATGACAGGGAAACTCATCCAGGGCGATGAAATATGACAGTGAAACCAGTCCAGGGCGATGAAATATGACAGGGAGACCCGTCAAGGGCGATGAAATATGGCTGGGAGACCCGTCAAGGGCGATGAAATATGACAGGCAAACCCGTCCAGGGCGATGAAATATGACAGGGAGACCCGTCAAGGGCGATGAAATATGACAGGGAGACCCGTCCAGGACGATGAAATATGACGGAGAACCGTCCAGGGCGATGAAATATGACAGGGAGACCCGTCCAGGGCGATAAAATACGACGGAAACCTGTCCAGGGCGATGAAATATGACAGAAAACCCGTCCAGGGCGATGAAATATGACAGAAAACCCGTCCAGGGCGATGATATATGACAGAAAACCCGTCCAAAGCGATGAAATGTGACAGGGAAACCCGTCCAGGAAGATGAAATATGACAGGGAATCCCGTCCAGGGCGATGAAATATGACAGGGAATCCCGTCCAGGGCGATGAATTATGACAAGGAAACCCGTCCAGGGCGATGAAATATGACAGAGAAACCCATCCAGGGCGATGAAATATGACAGTGAAACCAGTCCTGGGGGGTGAAATATGACAGTGAAACCCGTCCAGGGCGATGAAATGTGACAGGGAAACCCGTCCAGGAAGATGAAATATGACAGGGAAACCCGTCCAGGGCGATGAAATATGACAGGGAAACCCGTCCAATGCGATGAAATATGACAACGAAACCCGTCAAGGGCGATGAAATATGACAGGGAAACCCGTCCTGGGCGATGAAATGTGACAGGGAATCCTGTCCAGGGCGATGAAATATGACAGGGAAACCCGTCCAATGCGATGAAATATGACAACGAAACCCGTCCAATGCGATGAAATATGACAACGAAACCCGTCCTGGGCGAAGGGCGATGAAATATGACAGGGAAACCCGTCCTGGGCGATGAAATGTGACAGGGAATCCTGTCCAGGGCGATGAAATATGACAGGGAAACCCGTCCAATGCGATGAAATATGACAACGAAACCCGTCAAGGGCGATGAAATATGACAGTGAAACCCGTCCAGGGCGATGAAATATGACAGGAAAACCCGACCATTGCGATTCAATATGACAGGGAAACCCGTCCAGGCGACGATATATGACAGGGAGACCCGTCCAGGGCGATGAAATATGACATGGAAACCCGTCCAGGGCGAAGAAATATGACAAGGGAACCCGTCCAGGGCGATGAAATATGACAGGGAGACCCGTCCAGGGCGATGAAATATGACAGGGAAACCCGTCCTGGGCGATGAAATATGACAGGGAAACCCGTCCTGGGCGATGAAATATGACAGGGAATCCTGTCCAGGGCGATGAAATATGGCAGGAAAACCCGTCCAGGGCGATGAAATGTGACAGGGAATCCTGTCCAGGACGATGAAATATGACAGGGAGACGCGTCCAGGGCGATGAAATATGACAAGGAAACCCGTCCTGGGCGATGAAATATGACAGGGAAACCCGTCCTGGGCGATGAATTATGACAAGGAAACCCGTCCAGGGCGATGAAATATGACAGGGAAACCCGTCCAGGGCGATGAAATATGACAGGGAATCCCGTCCATGGCGATGAAATATGACAGGGAAACCCGTCCATGGCAATGAAATATGAGAAGGAAACCCGTCAAGGGCGATGAAATATGACAAGGAAACTCGTCCAGGGCGATGAAATATGACAGGGAAACCCGTCCAGGGCGATGAAATATGACAGGAAACCCGTCCAGGGCGATGAAATATGACAGGGAAACCCGTCCATTGCGATTCAATATGACAGGGAAACCCGTCCTGGGCGATGAAATATGACAGGGAAACCCGTCCTGGGCGATGAAATATGACAGGGAATCCTGTCCAGGGCGATGAAATATGGCAGGAAAACCCGTCCAGGGCGATGAATTATGACAAGGAAACCCGTCCAGGGCGATGAAATATGACAGGGAAACCCGTCCAGGGCGATGAAATATGACAGGGAAACCCGTCCTGGGCGATGAAATATGACAGGGAATCCTGTCCAGGGCGATGAAATATGGCAGGAAAACCCGTCCAGGGCGATGAATTATGACAAGGAAACCCGTCCAGTTCGATGAAATGTGACAGGGAATCCTGTCCAGGACGATGAAATATGACAGGGAGACGCGTCCAGGGCGATGAAATATGACAAGGAAACCCGTCCAGGGCGATGAAATATGACATGGAAACCCGTCCAGGGCGATGAAATATGACAGGGAAACCCGTCCAGGGCGATGAAATATGACAGGGAAACCCTTCCAGGGCGATGAAATATGACAGGGATCCAGGGCGATGAAATATTACAGGGAAACCCGTCCAGGGCGATGAAATATGACAGGGAAACCCGTCCTGGGCGATGAAATATGACAGGGAAACCCGTCCAGGGCGATGAAATATGACAGGGAAACCCGTCCAGGGCGATGAAATATGACAGAAAACCAGTCCAGGGTGATGAAATATGACAGGGAGACCCGTCCATTGCGATGAAATATGACAGCGAAACCCGTCCAGGACGATGAAATATGACAGGGAAACCCGTCCAGGAAGATGAAATATGACAGGGAAACCCGTCCAGGGCCATGAAATATGAGAGAAAACCCGTCCAGGGCGATGAAATATGACATTGAGACCCGTCCAGGGCGATGAAATATGACAGGGAAACCCGTCCAGGGCGACGTAATATGGGAAGGAAACCCGTCCAGGGCGATGAAATATGACAGGGAAACCCGTCCAGGGCGATGAAATATGACAGGGGAACCCGTCTAGGGTGATGAAATATGACATTGAAACACGTTCAATGTGATTAAGATTACAGGGTAACCCCCCCCATAACCAGGGAATTTGAGAGGAAAACCGGTCAAGGGCAAGTTATAATGAGAAGGAAACCAGTCCTGGAAGATTAAGAATGACAGGTAAACCATTCAAGCATTATTGAAAATGAAGAATAAACCTTCGTTGATAATGGTGCATAAGAGTGAAAGCCCTTTAAAGTAATGGAGAATGACAGGGAAAAACTGTCTAAGGGAAACGAAATTGACAGGAAAAGAAGTGAAGGGGGATTTAGTGTGACAGTGAAACCCGTCCTGCACGATGGAAAATGACCGATTAACGTCCAAGTCACTGGAATATTACCGCTGAAACACTTGCAGTGTATTAGAAAATGACAGGAAAACCTGTCAAAGACGATAGAATATGTTAGGTAAACTCGTTCATGGAGATTGACTATGACAGGGAAACCCGTCCGGGGAGATTGACAGTTAAAGGGACACCTCTGCAGTGTGATGGAAAATGACAGAGAAACTCATCCAAGGAGACAGAATGGGACAAGGAAACCCGTCCATGACGAAGGGAAACGACAGGGAAACCCGTCCAGGGCGAAGAAATATGACAAGGGAACCCGTCCATGGCGATGAAATATGACAGTGAGACCCGGCCAGGGCAATGAAATATGACAAGGAAACCCTTCCAGGGCGATGAAATATGACAGGGAAACCCGTCCAGGGCGATGAAATATTACAGGGAACCCCGTCCAGGGCGATGAAATATGACAGGGGAACCCGTCTAGGGTGATGAAATATGACATTGAAACACGTTCAATGTGATTAAGATTACAGGGTAACCCCCTCCATAACCAGGGAATATGAAAGGAAAACCGGTCAAGGGCAAGTTATAATGAGAAGGAAACCAGTCCTGGAAGATTAAGAATGACAGGTAAACCATTCAAGCATTATTGAAAATGAAGAATAAACCTTCGTTGATAATGGTGCATAAGAGTGAAAGCCCTTTAAAGTAATGGAGAATGACAGGGAAAAACTGTCTAAGGGAAACGAAATTGACAGGAAAAGAAGTGAAGGGGGATTTAGTGTGACAGTGAAACCCGTCCTGCACGATGGAAAATGACCGATTAACGTCCAAGTCACTGGAATATTACCGCTGAAACACTTGCAGTGTATTAGAAAATGACAGGAAAACCTGTCAAAGACGATAGAATATGTTAGGTAAACTCGTTCATGGAGATTGACTATGACAGGGAAACCCGTCCGGGGAGATTGACAGTTAAAGGGACACCTCTGCAGTGTGATGGAAAATGACAGAGAAACTCATCCAAGGAGACAGAATGGGACAAGGAAACCCGTCCATGACGAAGGGAAACGACAGGGAAACCAGTCCAGGGCGATTTTAAATGTGTGAGAAACCCATCGTGATTAAAGTAAAATGACGGGAAAACAAGACGAGGGAGTTAGAACAGGACAGGAAAACACGAGAAGGACGAAGATAATGTGAGGGAAACCCATCCTTGGTGATGGAACCTTATAATACACTCACTGTATCTTCAACATAATACATTCACTGTAGATTCACTGTAATAAATGCACTGCATCTTCATTATAATACATTCACTGAAGATTCACTGTAATAAATTCACTGCATCTTCACTATAATACATTCACTGGATCTTCACTACAATATATTCAATGCATATTCACTATAATACATTCACTACATCTTCACTATAATACATTCACTACATCTTCACTATAATACATTCACTGCATCTTCACTATAATACATTCACTACATCTTCACTATAATACATTCACTGCATCTTCACTATAATACATTCACTACATCTTCACTATAATACATTCACTACATCTTCACTATAATACATTCACTACATCTTCAATACATTGCTAATAAGTACCACAATACATATATTCCAACCTCACTATAATCTCCAGTAGGTTATACTGGTAATCTGTATATCTTGTTACTCTTGTTAGTATATTCCAGCCTCACTATAATCTCCAAGAGAGATATATTATAGCAGGTTATACTGGTATATATTATAGTAGGTTATACTGGTAATCTGTATATCTTGTTACTCTTGTTAGTATAAACATTAGTAATGGATTCATCAAATAAATACAAGTGTGTGCCAGACAATGCTGCTAAAAGGAAGAGAGAAGAGGAAAATTCTCTGTTTCCTCCATCCAAAAAATCTAATGAAGGAAAAATGAGCAACAAGACTTGCTGTCAGGACAAGAAAAATGAGACATTAATAAAGTATGAAACTCTTCTTTCTGATCTATTCGTCAGTTCTTCAGATGAATCTTCTGAGGACGAATCTCTGGATAAGAAGTGTGTGCCAGACAATGCTGCTAAAAGGAAGACACAAGACGAACATTCTCTGTTTCCTCCAGCCAAAAAATGTAAGGAAGACAAAATAAGGAACAATAATTCTGATCTGGAAAACGAAAATGAAGCCAAGTTAAATTATGAAAATGTTGTCTCTGATTTATTCATCAGTTCTTCAGACGAATCATCAGACAGCGAATCAACGGACAGCAAATCCACTCATATCAAAACCACTGATAAGGAAGCTAGTAAAGGTGAGATAGATAAGAAGGAGCTGGAGGAACTTGAACGGCAAGGACAACAAATTCTGGAACTTGTCTTTGCTGATGAAGACAGCTATCGTGATGATAGTGATAAAGATGATGATTTTTATTTAGAACGTGATGAACCAGAGCCTGATAGTGAGACTGAAAACGGTTATTATTATAGTGACAGTAACGACGACGATAGTGACATTATCGAGGACGATTATTATGGCAATTCTGATCCAGAAAATTATGATGATTATTACCTGGATGATTATTGAACGGAAAAATATTGAAGATACGAGGAGATTGAACAAGAATATTGAGTCAGTTATTACTGCTGTGATAATAACTTTTAAGTTATACATTTTACATTTAAGTTATATGTTTTTTATTGTGTAAGTTTAATAGTAAGTTATATTGAAGAGGAAGTAATCTATCATGGATGATAGATGGAAGTAATCTATCATGGATGATAGATGGAAGTAATCTATCATGGATGATAGATGGAAGTAATCTATCATGGATGATAGATGGAAGTAATCTATCATGGATGATAGATGGAAGTAATCTATCATGGATGATAGATGGAAGTAATCTATCATGGATGATAGATGGAAGTAATCTATCATGGATGATAGATGGAAGTAATCTATCATGGATGATAGATGGAAGTAATCTATCATGGATGATAGATGGAAGTAATCTATCATGGATGATAGATGGAAGTAATCTATCATGGATGATAGATGGAAGTAATCTATCATGGATGATAGATGGAAGTAATCTATCATGGATGATAGATGGAAGCAATCTATCATGGATGATAGATGGAAGTAATCTATCATGGATGATAGATGGAAGTAATCTATCATGGATGATAGATGGAAGTAATCTATCATGGATGATAGATGGAAGTAATCTATCATGGATGATAGATGGAAGTAATCTATCATGGATGATAGATGGAAGTAATCTATCATGGATGATAGATGGCCAGTCTGTTAAAAAACTATATATGGAAATGTGTTTAAATTAGAGTGATGAAGAGAGAAGGTAAGAATATTAGAGTGGAGATGTTAAAATATTATAGTGGAGATGTTAAAATATTATAGTGGAGATGTTAAAATAGCAGACGTCATTTTTAGTGAAACAAGTGATGGAGGTTCCATCCTCAGTCTGCTTAGTTTAACATCTTACACAGCCTCAGTCTGCATAGTTTAACATCTTACACAGCCTCAGTCTGCTTAGTTTAACATCTTACACAGCCTCAGTCTGCTTAGTTTAACATCTTACACATCCTCAGTCTGCTTAGTTTAACATCTTACACATCCTCAGTCTGCTTAGTTTAACATCTTACACATCCTCAGTCTGCTTAGTTTAACATCAATTCAATTCAATTCAAAGTTTATTCTCTATAAGGATTACAGTGCTGAGTTTACAGAATTTGCTTATTGTGTGGTTTACATGTAGTAAAATAATGATTGCAGAGTGTACCACTAGAACACCTAGCATGGCTAGGCATTTCGGGCAGACTTAGTTTAATTCTTAATTTTAAAATATTACAAATTATGAGGTAAGTTGGTATTATGGCTAAGTGACTAAATACTAGTTTGTGAGTTTAGCAATGTGAATGCTTTTGCTTTGGCACTATACATAGTTTCAGTATTGGAGTATTACAGGATTCATTATTTTAAGATTGAGATTAATACTACACGAATACCACCAGGTGGTATTCGTGTAGTTAGTTGACGGGGTGTATCAGGGAGATAAGATGTTTTTTAATGGTAGTTTTGAAGGTGATGAATGTGTCTGCAGTTCTAGAGTTCTCAGGTAGGGTGTTCCAGATTTTAGGGCCTTTGACATACATTGAATTTTTGTAAAGGTTTAGTCGGACACGGGGAATGTCGTAGAGATGTTTGTGTCTGGTGTTATGCCTGTTGGTTCTGTCACAACTATCAAGAAAGCATTTTAGGTCAAGGTTGATATTGGAGTTTAAGGTCCTGTAGATGTAGATTGCACAGTAGTAAGTGTGGATGTACTGAACAGGGAGTAAGTTTAGATCTATGAAGAGTGGGGAGGGGGGGGGTGTTGCCAGGGATAGGATTTAGTGATTATTCTTACTGCAGCTTTTTGTTGGGTTATTATTGGCTTTAGGTGTGTTGCTGCAGTTGATCCCCAAGCACAAATAGCATAGGTGAGGTATGGATAAATAAGTGAGTGGTATAGTATGAGAATGGCATTTTTGCGGCACGTAGTATCGTATCTTGGAGAGGATCCCAACCGCTTTGGATACTTTTTTGGTTATGTGTTGGATATGGGTGCTGAAATTCAGGTTGTTGTCAAGGTATAGGCCTAGGAATTTGCCCTCATTATGTCTGGTAATTAGAGTGTTGTCGATCTTAATACTAATTTGTGCATCTCCTGCTCTGCTACCACCATAATATAGTAGGTTTTGTCAGTGTTAAGCATAAGTTTATTGGCTGTCATACAAGTCGATATTTTGATCAGCTCCTCGTTAACAATGGTGTTGAGGGTGGAAGGATTAGGGTGAGAGATGACATAAGTCGTGTCGTCAGCAAAGAGAATGGGTTTCAGGTGTTGGGATATGTTTGGAAGATCATTGATGTATATGAAGAAGAGCAGGGGACCAAGGACACTTCCCTGCGGAACTCCAGTATCAAGTGGCCGTGTTGTTGATGCTGTGTCTTTAATGGTGACATAATGATACCTATTAGTAAGGTAGGATTTGAAATAAGCAAGCGCATGGCCTCTTATACCGTAATGGTCAAGTTTGTGGAGTAGGATGTCGTGGTCTGTGTCAAAAGCTTTTCTTAGGTCAATAAAGATTCCTAGTGGATATTCCTTATTTTCCAATGCTGTGTAAAGCAGATCTAGCATTTTTATGATTGCATCATTAGTGCTTTTATTTTTCCTGAATCCAAATTGGCAGGGGTTGAGTATGTTTTGTGCCGTTATAAATGAATATAGTCTCCTGTGCACGAGTTTCTCAAAGATTTTGGATAGCAATTGTAAGTTTGATATTAGCCTATGGTTGTTTAGGTCTGTAGGGTCACCACCTTTATGTATTAGTGTAACCCTTGCCATCTTGAGTAGTTTCGGGAAGGTGCTAGTTTCTAGTGACATGTTAAAAAGTAATGAAATGGCATGCGAAAGGACATGGGCCGCTCGCTTGTACAGTAGTGGTGGGACATGAGACAGATTCCCTGAGTTATTTTTAAGTGACTTTATAATCTCGGTGACTTCCGTGGGCTCAGTTGGTGCAAGATAGAAGGAGTTTGGGAAATTCCCATCTAGGTAGTCCCCGGCATGGGCATTGGTATGTGGGATTTTATTGGTGAGATTAGATCCTATGGTTGAGAAGAAGTCGTTTATCTTGTTAGCTGTGTCAGTGGGATGTAGTGGTGTTTCATTAGGTTTAGTTAGGACAATATTCTTGTTTTTTTTCAGTTTGTGGGTCCCTAGAATCTGAGAGAGTGTTTTCCAGGTCTTTTTTATATCTCCTCTAGTGTCTGTGAATCTACTGGAGTAGTATAGTTGTTTGGCTTTCTTTATTACTTTGGTGAGAATTGATGAATAGTGTTTAAGAATATCTTTGTGTATTAAGCCCTGTCTATATTGTTTTTCATATTGGTGTTTCTTGTCAATGGATTTCAGAATGGTGCTGGTTAGCCATGGGCAACCAAGCCGTTTGTTTGTGATCTGTTCCGTTTTTATAGGACAATGTTTGTTGTATAGTCTAAGTAATTTGTTAAGAAAAATGTCTGTCCAGTCATCAATACCATTGGCCTTGGAGAATTCTGTAGGCCAGTCAACAGTCTCTAGGCCAGCTGTGAACTTCCTTATTGAGGCCTCGTCATGGAGTCTAAATGAGACTTTGTTGTATTCAAGTGGTGGTTTATTAATGTTTGTCAGGAGGAAGGTAGGGTAGTGGTCTGTAGTGCTATCTGTGATTATCCCTGATTTAAGGGGGGCTAGTATATTGGTCCATATGTGGTCTATTATGGTTGCACTTGTCTCAGTGAGCCTGGATGGTTTAGTTATTGTTGGTATGAGAAGTGTGTTGTTCATATTGTTGATGAAATCAGTTACAGGCTGATCATCTAGTATGCCAAGGTTGATGTTGAAGTCTCCAGCTAAGAGAAGGTGGTGCTTATTCATTTGTCTGTTTGTTATTAGTGACTTTAATTTCTCACTGAAATTTGGGATGTTTGTGTGAGGTATCCGGTAAATGGCACCGATTGTTATAGGTGTCTTAAGGTTTTTTACAGTAAAATTAGCAAAAATGTATTCCCCATATTCATCACTAAAGCAAGTGGTGCTAATACAAGATAACTGGTTAGAGTAATAGATTGCAATACCACCCCCAACTTGGTTTGGTCTGCAGTTGTGAATTGCTGTGTATCCTGGTAGAGGGTAGATATCTATTGTGTCCTGCTTACGCCAGGTCTCAGTAAGAATAATGCAGGAGAAGGGTGATTCAAGGAGTGCCAGGAGGTGATCATAGTGTTTGCTTAAGGACCTGATGTAGTTAAGTACTGATAGACTTTTAGCAGTGTTTAGGATAATGCTGGCTTGTGATGCTGTGTAGTAAAGGCAGTTACTTTCCAATAGGTTTTGATTAGGTGTCAGATTATGGAGGTTTAGATCAGGGTCAACGTGATCAATCATCTTCTAGGTTTAAATTATGGTTATTTATATCCTGAGTTGTGTGTTGAGTTCTAGTTCTGTAGTGGTGGGAAGTTTGGACAAGTATATAGCTAGAGTATTTTGGTCATATAGAGTATAGTCACTACTACACATAATGAAGTTGATGTTGTCTATGTGTTGTGCTGGAATGAACTAAAGTACAACTAGGTATAAAGTAGTAATATAAAAATACAAATTAAAAATAGAACAAGACTCTCACTTGTAATTGCACTAAGGTCTAATATAATGACTTTTGTGGAGTCTATGTTTTGAGCAAGAATGAGCTATAGTACAACTAGGTTTAATCTAATTATATAAAAATACAAATTAAAAATAGCACCAGTCTCTCACTAGTAATTGCACTATGGTCTAATATAATGAATTTGGTATTGACTATGTATTGAGCTAGAATGAGCTATAGTACAACTAGGTTTAATCTAATTATATAAAAATACAAATTAAAAATAGCACCAATCTCTCACTAGTAATTGCACACATCCTCAGTCTGCTTAGTTTAACATCTTACACATCCTCAGTCTGCTTAGTTTAACATCTTACACATCCTCAGTCTGCTTAGTTTAACATCTTACACATCCTCAGTCTGCTTAGTTTAATATCTTACACATCCTCAGTCTGCTTAGTTTAACATCTTAGTGTAACATCTTAGTTTAACATCTTAGTTTAACATCTTAGTGTAACATCTTAGTTTAACATCTTAGTTTAACATCTTAGTTTAACATCTTAGTTTAACATCTTAGTTTAACATCTTAGTTTAACATCTTAGTTTAACATCTTAGTTTAACATCTTAGTTTAACATCTTAGTTTAACATCTTAGTTTAACATCTTAGTTTAACATCTTAGTTTAACATCTTAGTTTAACATCTTAGTGTAACATCTTAGTTTAACATCTTAGTTTAACATCTTAGTTTAACATCTTAGTTTAACATCTTAGTTTAACATTTTAGTGTAACATCTTAGTTTAACATCTTAGTTTAACATCTTAGTTTAACATCTTAGTTTAACATCTTAGTTTAACATCTTAGTTTAACATCTTAGTTTAACATCTTAGTTTAACATCTTAGTTTAACATCTTAGTTTAACATCTTAGTGTAACATCTTAGTTTAACATCTTAGTTTAACATCTTAGTTTAACATCTTAGTTTAACATCTTAGTTTAACATCTTAGTTTAACATCTTAGTTTAACATCTTAGTTTAACATCTTAGTTTAACATCTTAGTGTAACATCTTAGTTTAACATCTTAGTTTAACATCTTAGTTTAACATCTTAGTTTAACATCTTAGTTTAACATCTTAGTTTAACATCTTAGTTTAACATCTTAGTTTAACATGTTAGTTTAACATCTTAGTTTAACATCTTAGTTTAACATCTTAGTTTAACATCTTAGTTTAACATCTTAGTTAAACATCTTAGTTTAACATCTTAGTTTAACATCTTAGTTTAACATGTTAGTTTAACATCTTAGTTTAACATCTTAGTTTAACATCTTAGTTTAACATCTTAGTTTAACATCTTAGTTTAACATCTTAGTTTAACATCTTAGTTTAACATCTTAGTTTAACATCTTAGTTTAACATCTTAGTTTAACATCTTAGTTTAACATCTTAGTTTAACATCTTAGTTTAACATCTTAGTTTAACATGTTAGTTTAACATCTTAGTTTAACATCTTAGTTTAACATCTTAGTTTAACATCTTAGTTTAACATCTTAGTTTAACATCTTAGTTTAACATCTTAGTTTAACATCTTAGTTTAACATCTTAGTTTAACATCTTAGTTTAACATCTTAGTTTAACATCTTAGTTTAACATGTTAGTTTAACATCTTAGTTTAACATCTTAGTTTAACATCTTAGTTTAACATCTTAGTTTAACATCTTAGTTTAACATCTTAGTTTAACATCTTAGTTTAACATCTTAGTTTAACATCTTAGTTTAACATCTTAGTTTAACATCTTAGTTTAACATCTTAGTTTAACATCTTAGTTTAACATCTTAGTTTAACATCTTAGTTTAACATCTCACACAGGATCATAATGCTACAACAAACACGATGAAGCTGAAATTACTCTGAGAAGTTCCATGACCATGAATTTTCTTGCATCAGAATAACACACTCAGTACTGCTGAACGCTGGTATTTAACGCTGGTGTTTAACGCTGGTGTTTAACGCTGGTGTTTAACGCTGGTGTTTAACGCTGGTGTTTAACGCTGGTGTTTAACGCTGGTGTTTAACGCTGGTGTTTAACGCTTGTGTTTAACGCTGGTGTTTAACGCTTGTGTTTAACGCTGGTGTTTAACGCTTGTGTTTAACGCTGGTGTTTAACGCTGGTGTTTAACGCTTGTGTTTAACGCTGGTGTTTAACGCTGGTGTTTAACGCTTGTATTTAACGCTGGTGTTTAACGCTGGTGTTTAACGCTTGTATTTAACGCTGGTGTTTAACGCTGGTGTTTAACGCTGGTGTTTAACGCTTGTGTTTAACGCTGGTGTTTAACGCTTGTGTTTAACGCTGGTGTTTAACGCTGGTGTTTAACGCTTGTGTTTAACGCTGGTGTTTAACGCTGGTGTTTAACGCTTGTGTTTAACGCTGGTGTTTAACGCTGGTGTTTAACGCTGGTGTTTAACGCTGGTATTTAACGCTGGTGTTTAACTCTGGTGTTTAACGCTTGTGTTTAACGCTCGAGATTAACGCTGGTGTTTAACGCTGGTGTTTAACGCTGGTGTTTAACGCTGGTGTTTAACGCTTATTGTTTAACGCTGGTGTTTAACGCTGATGTTTAACGCTTGTGTTTAACACTGGTGTTTAACACTTTTGTTTAACAATGGTGTTTAACGCTGGTGTTTAACGCTGGTGTTTAACGCTGGTGTTTAACGCTTGTGTTTAACGCTGGTATTTAACGCTGGTGTTTAACGCTGGTGTTTAACGCTTGTGTTTAACGCTTGTGTTTAACGTTGGTGTTTAACGCTGGTGTTTAACGCTGGTGTTTAACGCTGGTGTTTAACGCTGGTATTTAACGCTTGTGTTTAAGGCTTGTGTTTAACGCTGGTGTTTAACGCTGGTGTTTAACGCTGGTGTTTAACGCTGGTGTTTAACGCTGGTGTTTAAGAAGTTCCATGACCACGAATTTTCTTGTATCAGAATAACACACTCAGAGCGGCTAAAAGAGGTCAATATATCTGAAATGCGTAGGGAGACACTGGTCAGAGAAATAGCAAGCATCGAACTTAAGCTAAAGGAATCTTATAGGAGTCAGGAATCGCGGGAAGAACTAAAAGCCATAAATGAAATCGAAAGAAACCCAAAGTATTTCTTCTCCTATGCCAAATCAAAGTCGAGAACAACGTCCAGTATTGGGCCCCTACTTAAACAAGATGGGTCCTACACAGATGACAGCAAGGAAATGAGTGAGCTACTCAATTCCCAATATGACTCAGTTTTTAGCAAGCCGCTAACCAGACTGAGAGTCGAAGATCAAAAAGAATTTTTTATGAGAGAGCCACAGAATTTGGTAAACACAAGCCTATCTGATGTTATCCTGACGCCAAATGACTTCGAACAGGCGATAAATGACATGCCCATGCAGTCTGCCCCAGGGCGAGACTCATGGAACTCCGTGTTCATCAAGAACTGCAAGAAGCCCCTATCACGAGCTTTTACCATCCTATGGAGAGGGAGCATGGACACGGGGGCCGTCCCACAGTTACTAAAAACAACAGACATATCCCCACTCCACAAAGGGGGCAGTAAAGCAACACCAAAGAACTACAGACCGACAGCACTAACATCCCATATGAAAATCTTTGAAAGGGTCCTAAGAAGCAAGGTCACCACCTATCTAGAAACCCATCAATTACACAACCCAGGGCAACATGGGTTTAGAACAGGTCGCTCCTGTCTGTTTCAACTATTGGATCACTACGACAAGGTCCTAAATGCACTAGAAGACAAAAAGAATGCAGATGTAATATATACAGACTTTGCAAAAGCCTTCGACAAGTGTGACCATGGCGTAATAGCACACAAAATGCGCGCTAAAGGAATAACAGGAAAAAATAATAATCTGGTAGTGACATTATTACATGTTAATAATCTAGTAGTGACATTATTACATGTTAATAATCTAGTAGTGACATTATTACATGTTCATAAAAAGCACTAAACCTGTAGTTCATTCAGCACACTATGGCAAACATTCAACACACTATGGCAAACATTCAGCACACTATGGCAAACATTCAACACACTATGGCAAACATTCAACACACTATGGCAAACATTCAGCACACTATGACAAACGGGTAATGATGTTAGACAGTATCATTACAACATTCACAACCCAACAGTACTATGTTCTGTATTTTATTTAATGTAATTTAACTAAGGCATTCTGTCCTATGTAAAAGTAAATGAAAATTGCCGTGGTTGACTTTGAGGTTGTAATCACAGAGCAGGTGTTGATGCAGGTGTTGATGCAGGTGTTGATGCAGGTGTTGATGCAAGCACTGTTATTATGTCTAACACCTGTCTGTATTGTGTTAATGTTAGACTGGATTACGATAGCACTTCCCATCCTTCTACAGTTTAATGTCAAGTCTTTACTGTAGTGTGTGGTGTCATTGCATTCATGGGGAGCACTAAACCCATAGGGGTTATACAGTGCCTAGGGGAATGAAAGACATTCAGGCTTGATTCCAAGAATTGATGCATTGGTGCAATTCTTTAGATCAAGGACCCTTCACCATCACCCTTTTTTGAGGGATGTGATATTGCTGTCAATATGTAGTGTATTTACTTTGTTGGGCAGGGAAAAAAAGCAAGATGTATTTAGCATGAAGTCAATGATGTCTGTTGTGTCAGGGTATCAGGAAATGCTGGTTTTCAAGCGGGTCATTGATAAATGGGAGGTGTACACAAAAAGAAAGCTAGCATCAGGTAGGGTAGGCTCCAAAACCTGGTGGTCCCTGGTCAAGGACAGACAAGGTTATCTTCCTCATGAACTTATTCCACCTCTAAATCGACAGGATGGGACCACCTCTACTAGTAGTCAAGAGAAGGCTGACCTCTTTGCCGAACACTTTGCTACCAAAATGCAAGTTCCTGATCCAGCAAGGCTTGCTACAAGAACTGTGTCAAAACTGTCAGTGGTGACAATAAGGCAGGAGGAGGTGAATTTCCAAAGAAAAGGCTGTGGGCCCAGACAAGTTGAGCCTAAGATTGCTGAGATGTGCAGACCAGCTAGCAGCACCTCTAACTTGCATCTTTCAGCACTGCCTAGTACAGTGTAAATGGCCCTCTCTGTGGAAAGAGGCAAATGTAGTCCCTGTTCACAAAAAGAAGATCAGAGCATAAATCAGCAACTACAGACCAGTGTCACTCCTGTCAATCACTGGTAAGATCCTTGAGACAATAATCTCAAGACAAATGACAGTTTTTTTTGACTACCACCCACTACTTTGTGACCGTCAATATGGCCTCAGGAAAGGTTACTCTGCTGCTTATCTGTTGTTAAACCTCTCCACTAAGTGGCACCAGTCACTGGATGAATCCAAAGTCAGCTGTGTGGTAGCACTGGACATTGCTGGCGCTTTCGACCGGGTGTGGCACCAGGGCCTCTTAGCAAAACTGCAATCTCTGGGAATTGCAGGCTCTACACTATGTCTCCTCAGTGATTACCTTCATGGTAGATCTCTAAGAGTTGTTCTCAATGGAACGGAACCAGCAAGACATCCTATTGGGGCAAGTGTTCCACAAGGAAGCGTGCTGGGTCCATTGTTAGGGAATGTCTACTTCAATGACCTTCATCTCATCCCAGAATCCCAGAAGTTCCAGATCTTCGGGCCTTTTATGTGCATAGCGTTCTTGCATAGCGAGAGTCTTACTTGATGGATGCTGAAAAGTGCCTCATGCCTTGTATTGTGATTGTGAATTCTGTTGTAACTGTCGAGTAGTAGTTTTTAGGGGATGGTTTACAGTGGAGTTTAAAGTTCAGTATATTCAAATTCAAATTCAAAGTTTATTCTCTATAAGGATTACAATGCTGAGTTTACAGAATTTGGTTATTGTGTGGTTTACATGTAGTAAAATAATGATTACAGAGTGTACCACTAGAACACCTAGCATGGCTAGGCATTTCGGGCAGACTTAGTTTAATTCTTAATTTTAAAATATTACAAATTATGAGGTAAGTTGGTATTATGGCTAAGTGACTAAATTCTAGTTTGTAGTAGGCACAATAATAAGAGTGTATGTCTTGTATATTTAGCAAGTTGAGTCTTTTGAAAAGTGGTGGGGTGTGCTGTCTAGCCCAGGAGCTGGTTATCACCCGCACAGCAGCTTTTTGTTGGATTATTAAGGGTCTAATGTGGTTGGCTGTGGTTGAGCCCCAGACACAGATACCATAGGTGAGGTAAGGATATAGTAGAGAGTGGTACAGGGTAAGAAGAGTCGTTTGTGGTACATAGTAACATATCTTGGAAAGAATTCCTACTGATTTGGAAATTTTCTTGGCTATGTGATGGGTATGGGACTGAAATTTAAGATTACAATCAAGGAGAAGACCTAGAAATTTGCCCTCCATGTGTCTTGATATAGGGGAACCATTTAACAGTATGTCGAGTTGAATATCTGAGGCTCTGTTGCCAAACAGCATGAAGTATGTTTTATCTATGTTAAGGGTGAGTTTGTTGGTCATCATCCAAGTATATATCTTTAGCAGTTCATTGTTTACAGTGTTTTCAAGCACAGTTGGGTCTGAATGGGAGTAGACATATGTAGTGTCATCTGCAAATAGAACTGATTTAAGGAGTTGGGATGCATTGGGGAGATCATTGATGCAGATGAGAAAGAGAAGTGGGCCTAGGTTGGATAGCGGAGTTGACTTCATTTGCATGTACAAACTGGTGTCTGTCGTTAAGATAGGATTTTAGGTAGTCAAGAGAATGTCCTCTTATGCTGTAATGATTTAGTTTGAGGTGCAAGAGATTGTGGTCAACTGTGTCAAACGCTTTTCTTAGGTCGATAAAGAGCCCCAGGGGATATTAATTCTTATCGAGAGCTGTGTATATTAGGCCAAGCATTTGTATAATAGCATCATTTGTGCTTTTTTTTTTTGGTCTAAATCCAAACTGGCATGGGTTAAGTATGTTGTTGGATGTAAGATAGGAGTAAAGTCGCTTGTGTATTATTTTGTTAAATATCTTTGATAGTAAGGGCAAGTTTGATATGGGTCTGTAACTGTTCAAATCAGTTGGATCTTTACCTTTGTGGATCGGGGTGACCCTTGCTGTCTTGAGTATGGATGGGAAGGTTGAGGAAGTTATAGATTTGTTAAACATTGTTCAAATAATGGGCGACAATTCTGGTGCAGCTTTTTTATATATGAATGGTGGCAAATTATCTAGGTCACCTGATTTGTTTTTTAATGATTTAATGATGAGTGAGACTTCAGTGGGATTAGTTGGAACTAGAAATAGAGTATTTGGATAGTTGCCAGTGAGGTACTCGCTCGGGTGGGTATTTGAGCTGGGAATTTGACTCGCTAGCTTTGATCCTACAATAGAGAAGAAGACATTAAATTTGTCGGCCGTGACTATAGGTTGTATGTGAGGTTCATCTGGTTTGGTTAAGTTTATCTCTCTATTTCCAGTCGGTTTTCTTGAGCCCAAAATTTTGGAGAGTGTTTGCCAGGTACTTTTCATGTCACCTTTCACTTCACTAAATCTGTTTTCACAATACAGTTGCTTTGATTTACATATTAGTTTTGTTAGTACTGATGTGAGTATTTTAGTAAATTCTTTAGTAATTAAGCCTAATCTGAACTGTTTTTCAATTTGGTGTTTTTTATTAATAGGTTTGAGGATACTTCTAGTTAGCCATGAGCTGTTTAGCCTCTTTTCTGTGATCTGTTTCGTTTTGATTGGGCAATGTTTGTTGTGGAGGTTTAGGGTTTTATGTAAAAAAAATTTGATATCTTTATCGATATTATTACTGTCATCTAGCTCTCTCTGCCAATTAATGGCACCTAGAGATAGTTTTAGGTTGTTTATCGATGTCTCGTCATGCAGGTAAAATGAGCTCTTTCTTGTTTCTTGAGGCAGTTTAGATAAGTTGGTTATGAGAAAGGTAGGATAGTGGTCTGTGGTGTTATCTGTGATTATACCTGCTTGTAGTGGGGATATTATGTTGGTCCAGATATGGTCGAGTAACGAGGCACTAGTGTCAGACATTCTTGTTGGCTTTGTTATAGTGGGTAGCAATAAGCTGTTGTTCATAGCATTTGTGAAATCAACTACTGGAGGGTCGGTTGCTTGAATAAGGTTGATGTTGAAATCTCCTGCTATTATCAGATGGTGTTTATTCAACTCTGACTCAGTTATCATGTTTCTAAGGTTATTGCTAAAAGTGTAAGTGTTTGAGTGTGGTAGTCTGTAGACTGCACCAACTGTTATACGCTTCTTTAGTGTTCTTGATGTGAATTTAGCTATTATATATTCACCATTTTCGTCCCGTACATCAGTTGATTTCACACATTCTAGTTCATCAGAATAATAGATGGCAGTGCCTCCTCCTGATTGGTCGAGCCTGCAGTTATGTATGGCTGTGTAACCAGGTATGGTAAATATGTCTTGTCAGATCTTGTCTGAGCCAGGTTTCAGTAAGTATAATGAAAGTTATAGTAGCATTTAGAGACTTAAGTAGTGCATTGAGGTCATCATAGTGTTTACTCAATGATCTAACATTGTAGTTGAAGACTGTTCTTGCTGACACTGAGAAGGGTATTATTCTGACTAGCAGTGTAGTAATGGCAATTACTGCTTGGATTATGTGTGTTGTTCAATAAGAGGTTGATATCAGGATCGATAATTGCATTCATAAGGGATACATAGAGAAATAGTTGTTATAATTATTAAAGAACAAAAATACCGAAGCAATGATGTTAAACCACTAACAATTATGAACTTATGAACTAAGGTAGTTAATTTAAATCTAAAAAATAATAAAGCTACTGAATATTAAAATAAAGCACTTTAGCACCTTGATTATTTCAAAGTTAAAAGTAATGGTTTCAAGTATAAAATAAGACAGAGTAAAACACTTAAGTACCTGGATTATCACCTTGAATAGCGCCTTAGGTGTCTTCAGTAGCTGGGTATTAATTACCGTTATTCACTAACGGTCATGAAAATATGGATTAAAATAAGGGTAAATTCTAGTACACTACAGCACTGAACATAGTTGATGTGTTAAGATATATCTTAACAAGGTTCAGTCAAACCAGTGAATGTGAGGAAACATGTTAGTTCTTGATCATTTGTTATTTCAAACCTACGACCCGTGTCTGATAATTTTACCATGATAATAATGCCATCACCAGTAAAGCACTGTTTTATTGATGCATTATCATGCTTAACTTTTTGAAATCTGTATAATAGGTTCTGACGTTTTTTAGTTAGGCACTCCATTATATACACATTACTCCATTTATTAATGGAGGAACTTATTAGATCATTTTTAACGTAACACTTGGTTGTTGACCAGACTTGCCTAGGAGTCGAGCCTCCTTGATATCACAGGTTTTAATGTTAACTTTTATCTCATCTGTTATTAGTTGGAGTGTTTTGATGGTGCAGTTCTCATTGTTTGTATCTTGTAGTAAGGTAGAGCTGGTTAAAATGGCACAGTCTAGTAGTAAGGTAGAGCTGGTTAAAATGGCACAGTCTAGTAGTAAGGTAGAGCTGGTTAAAATGGCACAGTCTAGTAGTAAGGTAGAGCTGGTTAAAATGGCACAGTCTAGTAGTAAGGTAGAGCTGGTTAAAATGGCACAGTCTAGTAGTAAGGTAGAGCTGGTTAAAATGGCACAGTCTAGTAGTAAGGTAGAGCTGGTTAAAATGGCACAGTCTAGTAGTAAGGTAGAGCTGGTTAAAATGGCACAGTCTAGTAGTAAGGTAGAGCTGGTTAAAATGGCACAGTCTAGTAGTAAGGTAGAGCTGGTTAAATTTTTTTTTTATATTTTATTTAAAACCATACAAATAGACAATAGACAAAAGAAAAAACCATAAAGATGACAATATATGAACAATAACTGAAAAAACGTTACATTAGATATTGAAACAATAACAAATAACATAATATAACAAATATGACCACTATTACCTACATATAAAATCAGTTACCGAAGCTTAAAACTGTCCTATACTAGCTACATGTGGATAAGTTAACTTTCGTAAAAACATGCAAACCTATATTAACTCTTCCTCAAATTAATCATCCTTGCTCTTAATTTACACTAGAATAATAAAATACAAGTATACTTTCATTATGTCGTTACAGACTAAATTCCTTCTGCACTGAACACGGAAAGAAACATAGGTTAATAATTGAACCAATAATGTCAAGAACACATCCGAGTGAACACCTACACCGACCATACAGGTCCTTGAGAACTGCACGGTCCGCGCAGCTGCTCGCCCAGGTGTGCACATGTACATTACACATCGTACCTACAATTAGATTTAGCTCAACTTTTTTCAATAATGCCATACGTAGAACCATTCTACCCAATTTGCATAATAAAGAGCAGCTTGAATCAAGGAACATTCCACAATTAACATAAATTTACCCTAACCTAAGCCTAGTATTCCATCTGTATTATAAATGTCTAATCAACACGAAAATTTACCATAAACCCCTAACCATATTCGTTGGTGTACATGATACAACCTTGCATTACCATAAAGAAAAAAAGAACAATAAAAAAGGAAAACCCACTCTTCACCTCTAAAAATCAGACTTCAATTTACCATTCAGGTACATACATATAAATAATTATATAAAGTATATTGTCACATTGAACACAATCACTTCCAACGTCAGTTATAATATTACGTCAACTCAACCACGAATAATTCATTCATTCTTACAACTTCAAGGTTCGTAAAACTCTTAAACTACATACATAGTATTGCCACCATCTAGACAAATTAAAAAGAAAAACAATACCCAAATATATCAAAACACACTATGCTTCTATTGGCACCAACTCAATTGTGCTTACAAAAATACATTGTAAATTAAACTGAAACATAAAAAGCCATTTTGACATTTACACATGGTATAAAAATTCATAAATACGCATAGAAACTATGTATTGCATATCATTGAAAATGTTCATAAGAAAAACCATTAATGTTATATACAAGTAAATATATATATATATATATATATATATATATATATATATATATATATATATATATATATATATATATATATATATATATATATATATATATATATATATATATATATATATATATAGTTATAAGTCGACAATTCCAAATATAACTGTATTGTACTTGAAACACTCAGAACAAATAATGCCAAATTGCACCCCGGACATACCTCATATAACATTCCACAAAACAAACTCATCATGCTACCGCCCATTCTAGGAAACCAGCCCATTTCATCCCCCTTACCTGACTGTCAACTCCCTTAAATCCCGTAATGTGAAATTCCTATAACCCTCACTTAAAACCCTCTCCAATCTCCCCCCATACACCTCCTTATTCCTACACTTTGTCCTATAAAAAGTTGCTATTAACGCATTAAGTCTTGCACACACGTTCGCTCCTCTCATAGCCCAAGACATATAAATATAATCCGTAATTATATACCCTACCGCATTCTCTACCATCTGATTCACCCCACCTATGTCTAAGCTTAAAACCCTCAACACCTGCAAACCCCCCTCCCCCCACTAACCTTATTACCTTACCCAACCAAACCCTTATTAGTTCAATAAATTCGCAAAAATACACCATATGGAAAATATTGTCCAATCCGCCACAAGCCTTGCATATCCCATCCTCCCGTATTCTCTTATGGAATAAAACCATTCCAGACGGTAAGATCCCATGTAAAAATCTATACATAACTTCTCGTACTTTAGGTTTTAAACGCAATTTGTTCAAACGCCCCCAAATATTACGCCAATCATACATGGGATAAACCCCTTCTACCACTGCTACCACTGCCTTACCATCCACCCCATCAAGGTTTCCCAATTTAATATGTGAAGGATCTCTCATGTTTATGATGACCCGTAACATTGCGTCACCTATTATGAATTCCCTACCCACCCACCACCGTTGCATGTCCTGTCGTATCTTATGAAGTCCGCCTTCCCTCGCCTCCCCCTCCCTCCCGCTTATAACTACGTTTCAAATACACACTCATAATCCTCTTTTCAACAGCTATAAGACCCAGCCCTCCTCGGCCAACCGGGAATGTGACAACAGCTCTACTTAACCATTCGCTTCCAGTACCCCAAATGAATCTAAAAACGCGCTTTTGTAATCTTTGTATCTCACTACGAAGTATCGGATATATTACTGCAACATGCCGCCAAAGTTTACTATATAATACAACACTCGTTGTAATTACTCTTTGATGCAAAGTTAAGTGTGCAGCTCGTAAACCACTAAGGCGCTTCAGTACACCATCTACAATACGCACTGAATTTATTTGTTGTGCTAACTTGATATCACTTACATAAACGATCCCACATATCAGTAATTGGTCCACCTTTTTCCACCTTTCAACTACTTCACATTCCTCACTTAACCCATCCCCAAGATCCATATACTTCGTTTTCTCCTTATTAATTGACATACCAGAAGCCTTTTCAAAAACGTTTACTAACTTTTCCACCCGAGGCAAATCCCTGTTACCACTTACTAAAATCGTTGTGTCATCAACATATCCAACAATGCCAGCCCCCCCACCCCTTTCGTCACCAACCCCATTTGCTGCCAATAAGACCCTAATTCCTCTATAAAAGGGATCCTGTAAACACGCAAAAAATATTTGTGAAAGGGGACAACCTTGACGTAGACCCCTTCTCATCTGAATTTGTTCTCCTAACCTTCCATTTACCTGCACCCGCAAGGATGCATCTTGATACATTAATTTGGCCCATGATATAATTTCCTCTCCAAACCCCTGCCATCTCATAATCTTCCATAACGCTTCCCTTTCTACACTATCATATGCCGCCTCCCAATCTATAGCCAACACCCCCCCCCCACTCCCAATTTTACTCTTTCTTCAATAAAACTTCTAATCAAACCATGCCCGTCATACATAGATCTTCCCGGCACCCCATATTGTCCCTTATCAATCACTTTACCCAGGACCTTTTTTATTCTGTTAGCTAAAATTCTTGCAAAAATCTTATAATCACCACACAATAACGAAATAGCATGATAGTCTTTGGCTGTTAATGGCTCACCTTTAGGCACTAGAACGACCACAGCCATCCTTTGCTGTGCCCCTAAAACCCGATCCCTCTTAAGGATATTGAATAATCTTACCAAAAACCCTTTTAAAACGCTCCAATTTTGAAGATAAAAGTCACTGGGCAACCCATCAATTCCTGGTGCCTTACCTAATTGCGCCCAGGATAAAGCTTCCCATGTCTCGCACTCCGTTATCGGCCCTTCCAAAACGAATCGATCATGCTCTGTCAACTCACACTGCACAAACCTTCCAATTGACTGTAATGCTATTTCACTTATTCCCACACATTGCGTTTTCAACTTAACCCAAGCATCAATATACCCACTCATACCCTCAGTCGTCGTCAACACCTGGTCCACTTTATACCCTTGCATACCTACCTGAACATTCAACCCCAATAACTCCATTGCCTTGCCACGTCTGTGTTGACTCTGCAACACACACGCCGACGGCCGATCTCCCCACAAAACCTCCTCAATCCCGCCCTTAAGCCTTTCCCCATCAAACCTCTCATTTTGTAAATTCCGGATATTTTCCTTCAGACTTTCAATTTCAATAACAGGATAATTAGCATTAATTTGTGCATAACAGTCGCGCAACTACCCCTCTAAATATTTTTGAAAACCGTATTGTAACTGATTATATCTCGTCCCTCGATTAATATAATATTCCTTAATACGTTTTTTAGCTATCGTTTCCCACCAATTAACCTTGGCAACGTCCCCTGGTGCTTCTACGACTAAAGACTATTCTCTTCCTTTAATAACTTTACATTCAATTTCCAAAATGATGGACCCCTCCGAGGCACACCCTCAATATCCACATCTATTACAACTCCTCTATGCTCCGAAAAAACCACATCTATCACATTCACCCTCCGCACAGTAACCGCACAAGGCACGTACATTCGGTCCAACCTCGCCGCATTACCTCGTTTAATGAAGGTATGCTTTACCATCCCTCCCCCCCCACACACATCCTTTAACCCCACCCCGGTCAATAAATCCCCCAATATACCCAAACAACACCCTGCACCTCTAGGCTCCACATCTTTACGACGTATCACGCAATTCCAATCTCCGCCTATTATTGCAACATTCGGTAAACCACGTAAAAAATAGACCAGTACGTCCTGAACAAATTTAGTTTTAATACTCACGTCACCCTCAGCCGGGCCATATACACATACTAAACTAATGGGAACCCTACCCCAGGTTCCATCCACTCTAATTACCCTCCCCTCCCCCCCTTCACTACGCCTTACTATAAACGGGCTAGTTTCCTTTACCAAAATGGCAGCCCCACCTTTCAAACGTGTCGCATGTTCCATGTACACATTATAACCACTCATATCCAACTCATAACCAGGCCTAAAATTATGTTCCTGTAAGAATACCACATCCACACCAAGTCGCACCAAATACTCATTAAACCACTTAAGCTTCCTCTCAGCTCTCAACCCGTTAATATTTATAGTAAAACACTTGAATTCAACAAATGGGTTTTTCTTTTGTCCCCTCATTGACTTTACCCCAGTTCGTCTTGCAACACCTCTGTCCCTCCCCCCTTTATTGGGAATCACCTTTGCAATCCCTTGATCCTTGGGTTCACCATTCCCTCTCTGCTGTACCTCCACCCAAGACTTTTTCCCAGGGCGTTGGGCAGGAGTGAGCACATCATCAGAATTCGATGATGCTGCAGTCCTCTTTCGTGTCCCGCCCTCCACCTGCATTTTGACATCTGAAGCACCGTCCTGATGCACCTCCACCTCTACTGCATGCACCTTCAATTCTTTAGACTCTCTCGTCGACAAACCGTCATCTCCTGCCATACCATCATTCACAGCCGTCCCCAGAACTAAGCCTGGGTCTCCCACCTGATCTAGGACCGATTCCTCTAACAAGACATCCAACGCCTTTACCAAAGACGCCGCCACTTCTTCACCCATATTAGGTAGTCTCTCCTCAAAAACCTGATGTATGTCCAAAGACTGAGATTCTCCTTGTAGCGTTACAACTGGCGATTCGAGCTCCTTTTCTTTGTCCACCTCCTCACTCCATGACAACCGTTGTAGAACCCCTGCACAGAAGCCCTCCAAACTTTCCTCAGCACTGGTGAACATCCTTCCAGATGGATCGAAAAAACTGGAACCGACCTCCGCATGAACCAGCTACATGATCTATATCAAGTTAGACAACAGAGACATTTCCCTGCTCCATGGAATATTACCCCATTCCAAACTACCATTCCTCCATTTCCCCCCAAAACTCTTCTTAAATCACAACCAAAGCTTCGTCTTGAAGCCAAACATGATGCCTTAAGCTGTATTGATAACTTAGTCACACAGAACACTCTTTCACAAATTATTTACGTCGATGGTTCTGTTCACCAGTCCACTGGTGCAGCTGGTATTGCTGCTGTTGTCACGCAGAGTGATGGCTCTCATAAAGAAATTGGAGCACGCATCAATAACTGGGCCTCTACCCTTCAAACAGAACTGTTTGCCATACTCCTTGCACTCAAATGTGTCCATGTATCTAAGATTGACACTTTAATTGTAACTGATTCCCTGTCATCCATAAATGCTCTCAACTCATTAAGTATAAATTGTGGCATGCTTGTGTCAGAAGCCAGACATAGGTATGGTAAGATTGTGGACAGTGGAGTCAGAGTGCACATGCTGTGGATTCCATCTCACATTGGTCTTCAGATGCATGATAGAACTGATAAATTGGCTAAGCTGTATGCTTTCAAAGAGGGGGTAGATTACAATCTTGGGTTGTCATTTAGCAGTTTGAGAGCAATAATACGAAAAGAACTTCAAATGAACTTTATTGACTTAAGACTTAGGGAGATTGACACAAGTCAGTCCATCTATCATCATTCCATCATGCAGGAGGAGCCACATGTCTATGGTGCATCCAACAAGATAAGCAGACTCTTAGATGTCACTACTACCCGGCTCCAGCTGGGTTACAAGTAACTATGGCGGTTAAATCACCACCACCAGATGTAGACCAAACGAAATGTAAACTTTGCCAGATGGACTATTGTCACACCTTGCGTCATTATGTACTGGAGTGTGATCAGATTAATGAATTTAGAAACAACTCACTCAGAAATGTTCAAGAAATGACAAAGTATTTTATCCACAGTGGTATATTACAGACCATTCTGGAGAAATACCCTGACTTTGCTAGCTGTAAATAATGCATTACCATGTGTGTGTGTGTGTGTGTGTGTGTGTGTGTGTGTGTGTGTGTGTGTGTGTGTGTGTGTGTGTGTGTGTGTGTGTGTGTGTGCGCGGGTGTGTGTGTGTGTGTACTCACCTATTTGTACTCACCTATTTGTGGTTGCAGGGGTCGAGTCTTAGCTCCTGGCCCCGCCTCTTCACCGGTTGCTACTGGGCCCTCTCTCTCCCCGCTCCATGAGCTTTATCAAACCTCGTCTTAAAACTGTGTATGGTTCCTGCCTCCACTACGTCATTTTCTAGGCTATTCCACTGCCTGACAACTCTATGACTGAAGAAATGCTTCCTAATATCTCTCTGACTCATTTGTGTCTTCAACTTCCAATTGTGGCCTCTTGTTTCTGTGTCCCCTCCCTGGAACATCCTGTCTTTGTCCACCTTGTCTATTCCACGCAGTATTTTATATGTCGTTATCATGTCTCCCCTGACCCTCCTGTCCTCCAGTGTCGTCAGGCCGATTTCCCTTAATCTTTCTTCATAGGACATTCGCCTTAGCTCTGGAACTAACCTTGTCGCAAACCTTTGTACTTTCTCTAGTTTCTTGACGTGTTTTATCAAGTACGGGTTCCAAACAGGTGCTGCATACTCCAGTATGGGCCTGACATACACGGTGTACAGTGTCTTGAACGATTCCTTACTAAGGTATCGGAATGCTGTTCTCAGGTTTGCCAGGCGCCAATATGCTGCAGCAGTTATCTGATTGATGTGTGCTTCCGGAGACATGCTCGGTGTTATACTCACCCCAAGATCCTTCTCCTTGAGTGAGGTTTGCAGTCTTTGACCACCTAGCCTATACTCAGTCTGTGGTCTTCTGTGCCCTTCTCCTATCTTCATGACTTTGCATTTGGCAGGATTAAATTCGAGAAGCCATTTGCTGGACCAGGTGTCCAGTCTGTCCAGGTCTCTTTGAAGTCCTGCCTGGTCCTCATCTGATTTAATTCTCCTCATTAATTTCACATCATCTGCAAACAGGGACACTTCTGAGTCTAACCCTTCCATCATGTCGTTCACATATACCAAAAATAGCACTGGTCCTAGGACCGACCCCTGTGGGACCCCGCTCGTCACAGGCGCCCACTGTGATACATCATTACGTACCATGACTCGTTGTTGCCTCCCTGTTAGGTATTCTCTGATCCATTGCAGTGCCCTTCCTGTTATATGCGCCTGATGTTCTAGCTTCTGCACTAATCTCTTGTGAGGAACTGTGTCAAAGGCCTTCTTGCAGTCCAAGAAGATGCAATCAACCCACCCCTCTCGCTCGTGTCTTACTTCTGTTATTTTATCATAAAACTCCAGAAGGTTTGTGACACAGAATTTGCCTTCCATGAATCCATGCTGGTTGGCATTTATACTTTTGTTCCGTTCCAGGTGCTCCACCACTCTCCTCCTGATAATCTTCTCCATAACTTTGCATACTATACACGTCAATGACACAGGTCTATAGTTTAGTGCCTCTTTTCTGTCTCCTTTTTTAAAAATGGGAACTACATTTGCCGTCTTCCATACCTCAGGTAGTTGCCCAGTTTCCAGGGACGTGTTGAAGATTGTGGTAAGTGGCATGCACAACATATCTGCTCCCTCTCTAAGGACCCACGGGGAGATGTTGTCCGGTCCCATTGCCTTTGAGGTATCGATGTCCCTTAGCAGTTTCTTCACCTCCTCCTCATCTGTATGTATGTCCTCCAACACTTGTTGATGTATTCCTTGCTGGTGTCCCCATCTGGTCTGTCCCCCCAGAGTCCTTCCTGTCTCTACTGTAAATACTTCCTTAAATCTCGTGTTGAGCTCCTCACATACCTCTTGATCGTTTCTTGTGAGTTCTCCACCTTCTTTCCTCAGCCTTATCACCTGGTCCTTGACTGTTGTCTTCCTACTAATGTGGCTATAGAGCAGTTTCGAGTCAGATTTGACTTTCGATGCTATGTCGTTTTCATACTGTTGCTGGGCCTCCCTCCTTATCTGTGCATTCTCGTTTCTGGCTCTTCTAGTAATCTCCTTGTTTTCCTGGGTCCTATGCCTCCTGTACCTTTTCCATTCTCTGTTGCACTTAGTTTTTCCTCCCTACACCTTCGGGTAAATCAAGGACTCGTTTTGGTCTTCCTATTATTTCTGTTTCCCTTGGGAACAAACCTTTCCTCTGCCTCCTTGCACTTTGTTGCCACATATTCCATCATCTCGTTTACTGATTTTCCTACCATTTCTCTGTCCCACTGAACCTCCTGCAGGAAGTTTCTCATACCTGTGTAGTCCCCCCTTTCATAGTTTGGCCTGTCCCCTTCAGTTCCTGTTACCTTCTCCACTTGTAACTCTAATATATAATCTAAACTCAGAACCACGTGATCGCTAGCTCCAAGGGGCCTCTCGGTAGTGATGTCCTCAATGTCTGAACTGCTCAGGGTGAACACAAGATCCAGTCTTGCTGGCTCATCCTCCCCTCTCTCTCTGGTTGTGTCCCTGACATGTTGATGCATGAGGTTTTCAAGTACCACATCCATCATCTTGGCTCTCCATGTTTCGGGACCCCCATGTGGCTCCAGGTTTTCCCAGTCGATCTCCCTGTGGTTGAAATCGCCCATTACCAGTAGCTTTGCTCTGCTCGACTGACCTCTTCTTGCCACCTCAGCCAGTGTGTCCACCATCACCCTGTTGTTTTCTTCGTACTCCTCTCTTGGCCTCCTGCAGTTCTGCGGTGGGTTATACATCACTCCAATGACTACTTTATGTTCTCCGGACTGAATTGTACCTACAATGTAGTCTCTTTCTCCAATCATGTCCATGCCTTCCATTTCCTCAAATCCCCATCGGTGTTTTATGAGCAGTGCAACCCCTCCTCCCCCTCTACTCCTTCTATCTTTCCTCAGGATCTGATATCCCGTTGGGAAGATTGTGTCTGTTATTGTCTCAGCGAGTTTTGTTTATGTGACTGCTATGATGTCTGGGGATTTTTCACTGATTCTTTCATTCCACTCCTCATGTTTATTCGTTATTCCATCCGCGTTTGTGTTCCAAACTTTCAGTTTCTTTTCTATCACTGTGGTCATACAAGAATATTGGGGTTGGGGGAGCGAGAGCCTTGGTGGGGGCCTATATGGGGCTGTGGTGTAGGTGGGGTTTGTGATGATGGGGGTGGGGTCAGAATGCCCATAAGGGACAGCTGTTGGGGTGAGGTTTGTGATATGGGGGCTGGTGGCAGAGGGAACAGTGAGTGGGTTGTAGTATAGGTTGCTCAGTTGCGTTGGGAATGTCGCGGTTGGAGTCTTTTGGTGGGAGATTCTGTGGGGTGTGTTTGCCCTTCCTCCTGTGTCTGGGCCCTGCTCATCTTTGACATTGCCTCTCGTTCCTCCTTGCATCTCTGTACCCTCTCTTTCAGTGTAGTCCTTTCTTCTTGTGTTCTGTCGCGGTCGAGGTATACTCTCTGGTACCCCTGTTTGTCCCTCAGTCTTGCTTTCTCTTGCAGAATCCTGGTTCGAACTGATTCTTCCTTGAAAATTACTTTGACAGGCCGTATCCTTCCACTCGCAAACCACCCAATTCTCTGAAAATTTGTCACCTGGGTCATATCGCCCTCACCTATTGTTTTCATGATGCCTGTTTTATTTCTTCGAAGTTGTCCCCCTTGGTTTCTTGGAGCCCATACACAAAAACTAACCTCGCCCTTTCCTCCTCCCACTGAGTCTCCATCTGCTTCCTCTGAGGCATTTTATTTCCTTCCATTGACATGTTCTTGCCTTCAGTCTCTGTCATATCTGAAACTTCTATTCTCAGTGAACTGTCTTTCATGACCAGCTGTCCCTTGCTACTGCAGTTGGCTGTTAGAATCTCTGCATATAGCATACCTTCATTGTCTTCGGGCCTGTCATTTGATCTTAGTGTGCTCCTCATCTTTTCCCTGGCCCCACATGGGTCTGATAGGGCCTTCGCATACAGCATGTCTCCTTTGCTGCTTACCGTCCCCTTGTCTGCGCCTGACATTGAATTTTCTGATGTCACATTTGAATTGTCATTTGTCTCTCTAATCTGTTTCAGGCTTTGCAGTTTCTCTTCTAAGCACTGTATCCTAGCTTCTGCTGCTAAGACCTGTACTTCCCACTTCCTGCACTCTTCAGCTATCTGCTCCTCCATTTTCTTACCAAGCTCTACTATCTTCCTTCCCCACTCTTTCTCCCTTTTTTGGAGCTCTAACTCCCAGTCTTTCCTCCCTGGTTCGTCCACCAGATCTCTGGTTTTCCGTCCTCTAGGGTCACCCATTTTTTTTTTTTTTTTTTTTTTTTAACCACAGACAGAAGGCTAGAGGAGGGAGAGGGTGAGAGGGGGGGAGAGAAAGGGTAGAGAGAGGGAGAAAGAGAGGGAGAGAGAGAGAGAGAGAGAGGGAGAAAGGAGGGTGAGGGAAAAGGCTATGAGAGAGAGAAATGCGAGGGAGGGGTATAAATATAGAAAAAGAGAGATGTAGAGAGAAGCCTATAGAGAGAGAGGAGGGTGAGGGATAGGGTTATGTGAGTGAGAGAGAGAGAGAGAGTAGGGGGAAGGGGAGGGTAAAAGGCTATGAGAGAGAGAAACGCGAGGGAGGGGGAGAAAGATAGGAGGGAGGAGGGAGTGAAGGCAAGAGCTGGGGAGGGGAAAGGTCTGTGTGTGTGTGTACTCACCTAGTTGAGGTTGCGGGGGTCGAGTCCGAGCTCCTGTGTGTGTGTGTGTGTGTGTGTGTGTGTGTTGGTGCGTGTGTGGGTGCGTGTGTGGGTGTGTGTGTTGGTGTGTGTGAGGGTGTGTGTGTGTGGGTGTTGGTGTGTGGGTGTTGGTGTCTGGGTGTGGGTGTGGGTGTGGGTGTGTGGGTGTGTGTGTGTGTGTGTGTGTGTGTGGGTGTGCGTCGTTGTGTGTATGCATATATTTGTACGCTCGTGTGCACATGTCCGTGCTTGCGCCCTGGTGTGTGTATGTGTGTGCGCGCGCGCGCTAGTGTGGGTGTATGATCCACTTAATATTTGTATTTATAACTCATTACAATTGTGACCAGGTGTGGACGTATCAGTGGTTCATTATTTTGTAATTTGTTCATGACTGTAACCATGTATAGGAGTGAGGTTGATTCATTACCTCTGTAACTTGCCATGATTGTGACCAGATCTACCTGGAGTTGTGTATCTACCTGGAGTTCATTACCTTTGTAACTAGTTCAGCTATCATAACTTTGGGGTCCAGTCACTGGACCCATTATGTACCTTTGTAATCTTTTGACTACCGCCCACAGGATGGGTATGGGGCGCATAATAAAGATATTAAACTAAACTGTGTGTGTGTGTGTATGTGTGTGTGTGTGTCTCAACAATCAATATTTGCACCAATAACTCATTACAGTTGTGACCGGGTGTGGAAGTGTGAATTGCTCATTACTCTATAATTTGTTCATGATTGTAGCCATGTATAAACGTAAGTAACCATTCTTACAGAATTCATTACCTTTGTAACTTGTGAGCTCATTACCTTTGTACCTAGTTCAGCTATCAAAACTTTGGGGGCCCAGTCCCTGGACCCATTACGTACCTCTGTATTCTGTAAATACCTTTGTAACTTGCCATGATTGTGACCAGACCTACCTGGAGTTCATTACCTTTGTAAATTGTGAGTTATTACCTTTGTAAATTGTGAGTTCATTACCTCTGTAACTTGCTCAGCTATCAAAACTTTGGAGTCCAGTCCCTGGACCAATTATGTACCTCTGTAATCTTTTGACTACCGCCCACAGGATGGGTATGGGGTGACTACCGCCCACAGGATGGGTATGGGGTGCATAATAAACATATTAAACTACTAAACTCGTCGCCTACCTCGCCCACTGGCTACAGTTGCCGTTGCTGTTGTGCCGGGTACCCACTTCGTTTCCCACACTACGCCTCGATGTTTACCTGGAGTTTACCTGGAGAGATTTCCGGGGGTCAATGCCCCCGCGGCCCGGTCTGTGACCAGGCCTCCTGGTGGATCAGAGCCTGATCAACCAGGCTGTTGCTGCTGGCTGCACGCAAACCAACGTACGAGCCACAGCCCGGCTGGTCAGGAACCGACTTTAGGTGCTTGTCCAGTGCCAGCTTGAAGACTGCCAGGGGTCTGTTGGTAATCCCCCTTATGTATGCTGGGAGGCAGTTGAACAGTCTTGGGCCCCTGACACTTATTGTATGGTCTCTTAACGTGCTAGTGACACCCCTGCTTTTCATTGGGGGGATGTTGCATCGTCTGCCAAGTCTTTTGCTTTCGTAGTGAGTGATTTTCGTGTGCAAGTTCGGTACTAGTCCCTCTAGGATTTTCCAGGTGTACATAATCGTGTATCTCTCCCGCCTGCGTTCCAGGGAATACAGGTTTAGGAACTTCAAGCGCTCCCAGTAATTGAGGTGTTTTATCTCCGTTATGCGCGCCGTGAAGGTTCTCTGTACATTTTCTAGGTCAGCAATTTCACCTGCCTTGAAAGGTGCTGTTAGTGTGCAGCAATATTCCAGCCTAGATAGAACAAGTGACCTGAAGAGTGTCATCATGGGCTTGGCCTCCCTAGTTTTGAAGGCTCTCATTGTCCATCCTGTCATTTTTCTAGCAGATGCGATTGATACAATGTTATGGTCCTTGAAGGTGAGATCCTCCGACATGATCACTCCCAGGTCTTTGACGTTGGTGTTTCGCTCTATTTTGTGGCCAGAATTTGTTTTGTACTCTGATGAAGATTTAATTTCCTCGTGTTTACCATATCTGAGTAATTGAAATTTCTCATCGTTGAACTTCATATTGTTTTCTGCAGCCCACTGAAAGATTTGGTTGATGTCCGCCTGGAGCCTGGCAGTGTCTGCAATGGAAGACACTGTCATGCAGATTCGGGTGTCATCTGCAAAGGAACACACGGTGCTGTGGTTGACATCCTTGTCTATGTCGGATATGAGGATGAGGAACAAGATGGGAGCGAATACTGTGCCTTGTGGAACAAAGCTTTTCACCGTAGCTGCCTCGGACTTTACTCTGTTGACGACTACTCTCTGTGTTCTGTTAGTGAGGAAATTATAGATCCATCGGCCGACTTTTCCTGTTATTCCTTTAGCACGCATTTTGTGCGCTATTACGCCATGGTCACACTTGTCGAAGGCTTTTGCAAAGTCTGTATATATTACATCTGCATTCTTTTTGTCTTCTAGTGCATTTAGGGCCTTGTCGTAGTGATCCAATAGTTGAGACAGACAGGATCGACCTGTTCTAAACCCATGTTGCCCTGGGTTGTGTAACTGATGGGTTTCTAGATGGGTGGTGATCTTGCTTCTTAGGACCCTTTCAAAGATTTTTATGATATGGGATGTTAGTGTTATCGGTCTGTAGTTCTTTGCTGTTGCTTTACTGCCCCCTTTGTGGAGTGGGGCTAGGTCTGTTGTTTTTAGTAACTGTGGGACGACCCCAGTGTCCATGCTCCCTCTCCATAGGATGGAAAAGGCTCGTGATAGGGGCTTCTTGCAGTTCTTGATGAACCCGGAGTTACATGAGTCTGGCCCTGGGGCAGAGTGCATGGGCATGTCATTTATCGCCTGTTCGAAGTCATTTGGCGTCAGGATAACATTGGATAGACTTGTGTTAACCAAATTTTGTGGCTCTCTCATAAAAAATTCATTTTGTTCTTCGACTCTCAATCTGGTTAGCGGCTTGCAAAAAACTGAGTCATATTGGGACTTGAGTAGCTCACTCATTTCCTTGTTGTCATCTGTGTAGGACCCATCTTGTTTAAGTAGGGGCCCAATACTGGACGTTGTTCTCGACTTTGATTTGGCATATGAGAAGAAATACTTTGGGTTTCTTTCGATTTCATTTATGGCTTTTATTTCTTCCCGCGATTCCTGACTCCTATAAGATTCCTTTAGCTTAAGTTCGATGCTTGCTATTTCTCTGACCAGTGTCTCCCTACGCATTTCGGATATATTGACCTCTTTTAGCCGCTCTGTTATTCTTTTCCGTCGCCTGTAAAGGGAGCGCCTGTCTCTTTCTCTTTTACATCTACTCCTTCTTTTTCTTAGAGGAATAAGCCTTGTGCATACTTTGAGTGCCACCAAGGTAATCTGTTCTAGGCATAAGTTGGGGTCTGTGTTGCTTAGTATATCTTCCCAGCTTATATCGGTTAGGACTTGGTTTACTTGGTCCCACTTTATGTTTTTGTTATTGAAGTTGAATTTGGTGAATGCTCCCTCGTGACTAGTCTCATTATGTCGGTCTGGGGCTCCAATTATGTTGTGATCTGAGTATATTGTTTTTGATATGGTGACATTTCTTATCAGATCATCATTGTTAGTGAAGATGAGGTCTAGTTTATTCTCCAGTCTAGTAGGCTCTATTATTTGCTGGTTTAAATTGAATTTTGTGCAGAGATTTAAAAGTTCGTGTGAGTGTGAGTTTTCATCAGAGCTGCCTCCTGGTGTTATTACTGCAACAATATTATTTGCTATATTCCTCCATTTTAGGTGCCTTAAGTTGAAATCCCCCAGGAGCAAGATGTTGGGTGCAGGAGCTGGAAGATTTTCCAGACAGTGGTCAATTTTTAACAGCTGTTCCTGGAATTGTTGGGATGTTGCATCCGGAGGCTTGTAGACTACCACAATGATTAGGTTTTGGTTCTCGACCTTTACTGCTAAAACTTCCACTACATCATTTGAGGCATTAAGCAGTTCTGTGCGAACAAGTGACTCTGCAATGTACAGGCCAACCCACCCCCCTTTTGTCTGTTCACTCTGTCACATCTGTATAGGTTGTAACCTGGGATCCATATTTCGTTGTCTAAGTGATCCTTTATGTGGGTCTCAGTGAAAGCCTCGAACATTGCCTTTGACTCTGCAAGCAGTCCACGGATGAAAGGTATTTTGTTGTTTGTTGTTGGCTTTAGACCCTGTTTATTTGCAAAGACGAATGTCATCGGACTTGTGGTATTGTTGGTACTGGGGGGGGATTTTTTTTCCGGCATTAGTATCTGTGGTCATATGACCCACATAGCTGACACGTACGTTGTTGCCCCGCATACGTTACATAGACTTGAGTCCGTAATTCCTTCAACACAACATATGAAGGAATAGTGTGTCGAAGAGTCATTTTAACAGTATATGTACCTTCCAGCGCACCTGCATACGGTCCAGTTGCCCATCTCCCTGCTGTGGCTACGTGAACCGTCCCATAAGTACGCAGTTCACTGCTAATATCAAAATCAGTCGCCTCAAAAGGCACATTCCTGATTTTCACCCAAGTGTAGTGTCGAGATACATCATGGAGTCGCATCGACACAGCTGTATTAACCGGTATGATGGTCTCCTGATACTTGTCGACCACCGCCTCGTAGACTCGTGCAGACGTCGTTTTAACGAAGATTCTTGTCGTTCCATTGAGTGCGACACCACTTATCTCCTCATTTGCTATACCATAGGTATCGTGAATGATCGCTGGTAACAATAAATCCATGTTGGATCCCGTGACAGCCCCACGGATCATCTCAATGCAGACAGTATTGATTCTTCTTCTGCTATTCAGCGCCATGTTGGAGAAAATAAAGTTTCCACCAACCAACGCTAGGGTCAGCTCAATCAGGTAAACTGCGCAAAAACAAACTCAAACAGGAGCGTCTGCGCAGCTCGTCCACACGGCCCGGAAGCGATGAGGACAATGCTGGTTAAACTGGCACAGTCTAGGAGTCTAGGTAAGAAAGCTATTTAAAGTAAATTCCTCGAACAACTTGCTTTATATGAGAGTACCAAGGCATGCAAGTTTTATTTAGGTTTTCATATACATGACATACAATTTCTTTTAGAATGTTCTTGAGGGACACACACGTGTTATGGACAAAAAGAAAAAAAAGTATGTGCATTTAAACTAGGATAACTCAGTAATGTCAAACAATGCTGCTTATTTCCATTGTAATTCTTGAATTGCAGCAGTCATTACTTTCAGTGGTAATCAATGTTTAAAACAAACTTGCTCAGTTTAAACATCTAAACTAAACTTGTGTTATTCAGGCTACAATTCAAGCCAGGGACTGAAGGGATGTAATAATACTAAAAATCAAATTAAGCATTAAACCTGAAACTGATGTAAGAGAGGGCAATGATTGACGGTATTTACTGCTTGAATGTCAAATATTATGACAGCCAGGGAAATAAACAATATTAAAACAAACTATATATCTGCTAGTCATGCTGCTATTTTAAGAAAAGACCATGGGTATCTCAGCGATCCTTTATTAATTAACCCATCAAGGGAGGCACCTTCATGCTGATGAGGAAGCTCAATCGCTACTGCACTCAGCTCTCACACTGAGGTCCAGGGATCGATCCCCAGTACAGTTTGAAATGTTAGGACGTGCTTCCTTAAGACACCTGCTGAGCATGTTCACCTAGCAGTAAAATAGGTACCTGAGTGTTTAGTCAACTGGTGCGGTCATATCCCGGGACAAAGCTGACTTAATTTGCCCAGAATCCTGTACATAACAAGGAGCTTTCTATATAGTAGTATGTCAGTGATGTCAGCTAGGACTGTAGTAGTATGTCAGTGATGTCAGCTAGGCCTGTATACCTTATCCATGTACTTGTAGAAATAGATTGCTGTTGTTAAGGAATTAACCCTGTGCTTCAATTCCTTGGATCAAGCCAGAACGGCTTCCTTTCCCTCAGGAACTATGACTCCTACAGGTTTAGCACTCCCTCCACCAGGAATGTAGCAAAAGGTGTGCCGTTATGCTAGCGAGGGGTCTTGATCCAAGGAATCTGATTTATTCTTCCCTTAAACTGAACCTGATTATTATAATCAAATTAAGCAGGTTATACAGTGAACTGAGCCCTTGTGGGTATGGTGCTTAGTTTTTATTGTAATATGACCCTTGCAGGTTTAGCACTTCACTCATTAAAGTGACCCCTATGGGTTTAGCACCCTCTTATTAATGTAATGAAGGAGGTTGGTTGAGGCTGGTGTGGGGCTCTTGATCAAAGAAATTGGACTCTTCTTCCTTCGATCAAACACAATTGCCTCTTTCTCTTTTATATTCTAACAGGGAGAAGTGCTACCTATCCTGCAAGGTGACGCCTATGGCTACAATATTCTAACAGGGAGAAGTGCTACCTATCCTGCAAGGTGACCCCTATGGCTACAATATTCTAACAGGGAGAAGTGCTACCTATCCTGCAAGGTGACGCCTATGGCTACAATATTCTAACAGGGAGAAGTGCTACCTATCCTGCAAGGTGACCCCTATGGCTACAATATTCTAACAGAGAGAAGTGCTACCTATCCTGCAAGGTGACCCCTATGGCTACAATATTCTAACAGAGAGAAGTGCTACCTATCCTGCAAGGTGACCCCTATGGCTACAATATTCTAACAGAGGGAAGTGCTACCTATCCTGCAAGGTGACCCCTATGGCTACAATATTCTAACAGGGAGAAGTGCTACCTATCCTGCAAGGTGACCCCTATGGCTACAATATTCTAACAGGGAGAAGTGCTACCTATCCTGCAAGGTGACCCCTATGGCTACAATATTCTAACAGGGAGAAGTGCTACCTATCCTGCAAGGTGACCCCTATGGTTACAATATTCAAACAGGGAGAAGTGCTACCTATCCTGCAAGGTGACCCCTATGGCTACAATATTCTAACAGGGAGAAGTGCTACCTATCCTGCAAGGTGACCCCTATGGCTACAATATTCTAACAGGGAGAAGTGCTACCTATCCTGCAAGGTGACCCCTATGGTTACAATATTCTAACAGGGAGAAGTGCTACCTATCCTGCAAGGTGACCCCTATGGCTACAACACCTAGGAAATAGGAAGAATTCAGGTTGAATCCAAGGAAGGGGAGGATTAGTTCAGTTTCTGGGATCAAGAACACTTTACTGTCACAAAGGCACACAGTCCCATTTTCTAGATGCTGTATAACTTCTACATATTAAACATTTCCCCATCATAGTAATATACTATATTATATAAGCTTTTCACTCAAAATAACCACGTCCTATATACAATTCCCGACGGGTATTACTACAATCAAAACTACGCAAGATCCTGTACGAGGCACAAGTACGCTCACTCCTTGAGTATGCTCCACTTTCTTGGTTTGCCTGCCCCCCCTCTCATCTGCGACTGCTTGACAGAGTAGAGAACAGAGCAAGACGTCTCATCTCTCGCCTGGACCCATCCTGGATAGATCTGTCATTTCAGCAGAGCCTTCAACATAGGAGGGATGTGGGTGGCCTTACTGTTATGTACAAGGCCAATATTGTCAAAATACCACAAGTCCCTGTGACTTGTCACTAATTTAGTGTTGTATAACCCCTTGATTTAATGCTTACCTATGAACTTAATATATTTATGGGGAAGGTTCTTGATATTGGTAAAGGGTTCTTGAGCTACAGCATTTGACCAGTTCTCCTTCCTTAGACTGAACCCAACTACTCATTCCCAAGGTGCTAAATGTTTTCTGTTTTTTAGCATTTCCCTCTAAATATAATAAATGATCATGAGGAAATGCTAAACCCATAAGGGTTATTATACAGTACCCTGGGAATGGTAGACAATTTTGATCAAGGGGATGGGTAGCTCCAGTTCCTTGGATCAAGGCCTCCCTCCTTTGATGGGTTTACCAGCAGAGGAAACACATCAGAATGCTGAAAGAGCTCGAAATATGAGAGACCAGTAAGAAGTGTCCAACAACAGAAACTAGTTTGTATATACAGTTAAAATGCCTTGACTAATTAGGATCAGTGAATGCGACATATTTATTTTTGTTGTATGATAAACCCTTGATTTAACAGGCCTCAGAAATAAAGGATAAAATCCGCTGGGTCAACCGATTTGGAAACAAATGGACAAAAATCCATTGGTTACAGAATTCTCCCATATTATAACAACATGGCACAATAAACTCTTCTTTATTCATCACCATCATCATTACTGGCCACCTGTACCCTACCCGTTGGTTTGTTACATTGAGGGTTTACTGTATTTATACTTTACTATTTCACAGGTAATGCCTTTCATAAGTATGTACTCTAAACAACAAGTCTACACTTAAGTACAAGTACTTTCACCAATCATTGCAACACTCTTTAACAAATCCATCGAATCCTCTATCTTCCCTACAGTTCTCAAAATAGCGAGGGTCACCCTGATACATAAAGGAGATCAAGCAGACTTGAATAACTATAGGCCAATATCCAACTTACCCCTTATCTCTAAAATCTTTGAAAATTAATTAATAAGCGAATCTATTCCTACCTCATCTCCCACAACATACTCAACCCCTGTCAGTTTGGGTTCAGGCCTAATAAAAATACGAATGATGCTATTATACACACACTTGAACAAATATACACTGTACTCGAGAAAAAAGTAGTCTCACTGGGGATCTTCACTGATTTCCGTAAAACATTTTATACAGCTGACCATGACTTGCTCCATATAAAATTGTCGCACTATGGTATAAGAGGGCACTTCCTCAACTACCTAAAGTCATACCTCAGCAACAGAAGCCAATAAGTGTACACAAATGGGGCAAACTCTTCTGCACAGCCAATTACAGTTGGTATCCCACAGGGAAGTGTCCTTGGCCCTCTTCTCTTTCTCATTTACATAAACGATCTACCAAATGCGTCGCAATTACTCAAACCCACACTATTTGCAGATGACGCTACATACGTCTTCTCTCACCCAAGCCCAGTCATACTAACTAATGCTATAAATACTGAATTACAGAAAATATCTACCTGCATGATGATTAACAAGCTTACTTTCAATATTGACAAAACCTACTTCATTCACTTTGGAAACAGAACTACAGATGTTCCTCTTAATATAATGATAAATGGATCACCTATCGCAAACCTCACAGAGGGAAAATTCTTAGGAACCCATCTTGATAATAGACTCAAATTTCAAACACATGTTCAACAAGTTTCCAAGAAAGTTTCCATGACCGTAGGTATACCATCGAGGATACAGTACTATGTTCCACAATCAGCTCACCTGGCCCTATATCACTCACTCATTTACTCCTATCTCACCTATGGAATCTGTGCATGGGGCTCAACAATAATAAATCATCTCAGACCATTGAATATCCAACAAAAGGCTGCAGTAAGAAAGATAATAAATTCCCACTACAGGCAGCATACTCCACCAATATTCAAAACTCGAAACTTACTCACCGTACAAGACATCCATACTTATTATTGTACCTACTGTATACATATGTAGAACACTAAACTCGGACATAAACCCTCCCCTCAAACATCTCCTTACCATCCTCAACAGAACACATGACCATAACACAAGGCACAGATCACTCTGATGTTCCTCGTGTCCATCTCACACTATGTAAAAATTTGATACACAAAAAAAGGCCCAAAAATCTGGAATTAATTACCTGTGAATACAGAAGAAACACTTTATCAATTGAAGACTCTTCTTAAAAACCACTTACTCACCCACAACTAGATAAATACTGAATAACTGTATCTCATGAATGTATAAGCTGTGACACTATCAAACTATGTATTTTTAATTACATTACCAAATAAAATACTCCATTCTTATGAATGTTCAGTTACTCATCTAATGACCATATCACCTGTTTTCTGCACTACAAATCATTGATTTTATTCAATTTGATCGGATTAATAAATTGTATGACTTCATTTAGTATATTGATCATTTTGTTATACATTGTTCTGCTACAAATTTGTTAGACTATAATGATTCTTAATTGAAATATTCAAATTTCATTGTTTAAAATACTCATTTTTACTTCATGTTGTAATTTGTTTATTTTATTTTTACCACTGAATATATCATTGTTAACACTGAATATATCATTGTTAACACTGAATATATCATTGTTAACACTGAATATATCATTGTTAACACTGAATATATCATTGTTAATAATATATCATTGTTGAATATATCATTGTTAACACTGAATATATCATTGTTAACACTGAATATATCATTGTTAACTGAATATATCATTGTTAACACTGAATATATCATTGTTAACACTGAATATATCATTGTTAACACTGAATATATCATTGTTAACACTGAATATATCATTGTTAACACTGAATATATCATTGTTAACACTGAATATATCATTGTTAACACTGAATATATCATTGTTACCACTGAATATATCATTGTTAACACTGAATATATCATTGTTAACACTGAATATATCATTGTTAACACTGAATATATCATTGTTAACACTGAATATATCATTGTTAACACTGAATATATCATTGTTACCACTGAATATATCATTGCTAACACTGAATATATCATTGTTAACACTGAATATATCATTGTTAACACTGAATATATCATTGTTTAGTTAATGTTAAGTTAATTATAAGCTGCCCACAATGTTTTGCATACGAAGGCCTTTTGTAATGTTCACCCAGTGACTATAATCCCTTGCACAACTATGTATCATGTTCAAATAAAAGTTATTATTATTATTATTAAGTAGGTATAAAATAAAAAAACAATATTTAAAAAAGAAAAGTACATATGTAGGAAAGCAATAGATAAATTACAGTATTACAGTAACTTATACAATATCAGTTACAATAAGCACTGGTTATAATACAACTATATAAAGGTTACTACACAGTAACAGTGGAACTTTAATGAAGTTATAGCATGATAATGACATTATAATCCAGGCAATAAGTGTTTTCAGTTTTTTTTTTTGGTCAACATTTTAACAAACCACCTATTATACACAATGTTAACCTTCAGTATATAATGCATCAAGTGAAGAATTTTGACAAACATATTCATTTCGTATATAACAGTCTTGTATGTCTTGAGTATTAGGCAACTTGCTTCAGTACAGACAATGTCCTTCCCTTTCTTGGGTGGCCAGTCTTCCATAAATGTTACCTTGCACACACACACATCAACAATGTTACCTTGCACACACACACATCAACAATGTTACCTTGCACACACACACATCAACAATGTTACCTTGCACACACACACATCAACAATGTTACCTTGCACACACACACATCAACAATGTTACCTTGCACACACACACATCAACAATGTTACCTTGCACACACACACATCAACAATGTTACCTTGCACACACACACATCAACAATGTTACCTTGCACACACACACATCAACAATGTTACCTTGCACACACACACATCAACAATGTTACCTTGCACACACACACATCAACAATGTTACCTTGCACACACACACATCAACAATGTTACCTTGCACACACACACATCACCAACATGTCACACAACAATGTTAAGCCTTGCATGTTCACACATCACCAGCATGTCCAGTAAAAATGTAATGTTCCCCACTATCTGTTAAGCTTACACAAACCTGTGATGACCTCCATCCCATCCTACTGTAAGTGTCTACGACTTCCTACAACCATTGTGGGATGACCTCCATCCATCCTACCTTCCATCCCACACTGATACAACCATTGTGGGATGACCTCCATCCATCCTACCTTCCATCCCACACTGATACAACCATTGTGGGATGACCTCCATCCATCCTACCTTCCATCCCACACTGATACAACCATTGTGGGATGACCTCCATCCATCCTACCTTCCATCCCACACTGATACAACCATTGTGGGATGACCTCCATCCATCCTACCTTCCATCCCACACTGATACAACCATTGTGGGATGACCTCCATCCATCCTACCTTCCATCCCACACTGATACAACCATTGTGGGATGACCTCCATCCATCCTACCTTCCATCCCACACTGATACAACCATTGTGGGATGACCTCCATCCATCCTACCTTCCATCCCACACTGATACAACCATTGTGGGATGACCTCCATCCATCCTACCTTCCATCCCACACTGATACAACCATTGTGGGATGACCTCCATCCATCCTACCTTCCATCCCACACTGATACAACCATTGTGGGATGACCTCCATCCATCCTACCTTCCATCCCACACTGATACAACCATTGTGGGATGACCTCCATCCATCCTACCTTCCATCCCACACTGATACAACCATTGTGGGATGACCTCCATCCATCCTACCTTCCATCCCACACTGATACAACCATTGTGGGATGACCTCCATCCATCCTACCTTCCATCCCACACTGATACAACCATTGTGGGATGACCTCCATCCATCCTACCTTCCATCCCACACTGATACAACCATTGTGGGATGACCTCCATCCATCCTACCTTCCATCCCACACTGATACAACCATTGTGGGATGACCTCCATCCATCCTACCTTCCATCCCACACTGATACAACCATTGTGGGATGACCTCCATCCATCCTACCTTCCATCCCACACTGATACAACCATTGTGGGATGACCTCCATCCATCCTACCTTCCATCCCACACTGATACAACCATTGTGGGATGACCTCCATCCATCCTACCTTCCATCCCACACTGATACAACCATTGTGGGATGACCTCCATCCATCCTATCTTCCATCCCACACTGATACAACCATTGTGGGATGACCTCCATCCATCCTACCTTCCATCCCACACTGATACAACCATTGTGGGATGACCTCCATCCATCCTACCTTCCATCCCACACTGATACAACCATTGTGGGATGACCTCCATCCATCCTACCTTCCATCCCACACTGATACAACCATTGTGGGATGACCTCCATCCATCCTACCTTCCATCCCACACTGATACAACCATTGTGGGATGACCTCCATCCATCCTACCTTCCATCCCACACTGATACAACCATTGTGGGATGACCTCCATCCATCCTACCTTCCATCCCACACTGATACAACCATTGTGGGATGACCTCCATCCATCCTACCTTCCATCCCACACTGATACAACCATTGTGGGATGACCTCCATCCATCCTACCTTCCATCCCACACTGATACAACCATTGTGGGATGACCTCCATCCATCCTACCTTCCATCCCACACTGATACAACCATTGTGGGATGACCTCCATCCATCCTACCTTCCATCCCACACTGATATCCATCCTACCTTCCATTGATGTGGGATGACCTCCTTCCATCCTACCTTCCATCCCACACTGATACAACCATTGTGGGATGACCTCCATCCATCCTACCTTCCATCCCACACTGATACAACCATTGTGGGATGACCTCCATCCATCCTACCTTCCATCCCACACTGATACAACCATTGTGGGATGACCTCCATCCATCCTACCTTCCATCCCACACTGATACAACCATTGTGGGATGACCTCCATCCATCCTACCTTCCATCCCACACTGATACAACCATTGTGGGATGACCTCCATCCATCCTACCTTCCATCCCACACTGATACAACCATTGTGGGATGACCTCCATCCATCCTACCTTCCATCCTACATCCACCTGATACAACCATTGTGGGATGACCTCCATCCATCCTACCTTCCATCCCACACTGATACAACCATTGTGGGATGACCTCCATCCATCCTACCTTCCATCCCACACTGATACAACCATTGTGGGATGACCTCCATCCATCCTACCTTCCATCCCACACTGATACAACCATTGTGGGATGACCTCCATCCATCCTACCTTCCATCCCACACTGATACAACCATTGTGGGATGACCTCCATCCATCCTACCTTCCATCCCACACTGATACAACCATTGTGGGATGACCTCCATCCATCCTACCTTCCATCCCACACTGATACAACCATTGTGGGATGACCTCCATCCATCCTACCTTCCATCCCACACTGATACAACCATTGTGGGATGACCTCCATCCATCCTACCTTCCATCCCACACTGATACAACCATTGTGGGATGACCTCCATCCATCCTACCTTCCATCCCACACTGATACAACCATTGTGGGATGACCTCCATCCATCCTACCTTCCATCCCACACTGATACAACCATTGTGGGATGACCTCCATCCATCCTACCTTCCATCCCACACTGATACAACCATTGTGGGATGACCTCCATCCATCCTACCTTCCATCCCACACTGATACAACCATTGTGGGATGACCTCCATCCATCCTACCTTCCATCCCACACTGATACAACCATTGTGGGATGACCTCCATCCATCCTACCTTCCATCCCACACTGATACAACCATTGTGGGATGACCTCCATCCATCCTACCTTCCATCCCACACTGATACAACCATTGTGGGATGACCTCCATCCATCCTACCTTCCATCCCACACTGATACAACCATTGTGGGATGACCTCCATCCATCCTACCTTCCATCCCACACTGATACAACCATTGTGGGATGACCTCCATCCATCCTACCTTCCATCCCACACTGATACAACCATTGTGGGATGACCTCCATCCATCCTACCTTCCATCCCACACTGATACAACCATTGTGGGATGACCTCCATCCATCCTACCTTCCATCCCACACTGATACAACCATTGTGGGATGACCTCCATCCATCCTACCTTCCATCCCACACTGATACAACCATTGTGGGATGACCTCCATCCTACCTTCCATCCCACCTTCCATCCTCCATCCATCCTACCTTCCATCCCACACTGATACAACCATTGTGGGATGACCTCCATCCATCCTACCTTCCATCCCACACTGATACAACCATTGTGGGATGACCTCCATCCATCCTACCTTCCATCCCACACTGATACAACCATTGTGGGATGACCTCCATCCATCCTACCTTCCATCCCACACTGATACAACCATTGTGGGATGACCTCCATCCATCCTACCTTCCATCCCACACTGATACAGCCATTGTGGGATGACCTCCATCCATCCTACCTTGTGGGATGACCTCCATCCCCTACATCCCACACTGATACAACCATTGTGGGATGACCTCCATCCATCCTACCTTCCATCCCACACTGATACAACCCACTCTGATACAACCATTGTGGGATGACCTCCATCCATCCTACCTTCCATCCCACACTGATACAACCATTGTGGGATGACCTCCATCCATCCTACCTTCCATCCCACACTGATACAACCATTGTGGGATGACCTCCATCCATCCTACCTTCCATCCCACACTGATACAACCATTGTGGGATGACCTCCATCCATCCTACCTTCCATCCCACACTGATACAACCATTGTGGGATGACCTCCATCCATCCTACCTTCCATCCCACACTGATACAACCATTGTGGGATGACCTCCATCCATCCTACCTTCCATCCCACACTGATACAACCATTGTGGGATGACCTCCATCCATCCTACCTTCCATCCCACACTGATACAACCATTGTGGGATGACCTCCATCCATCCTACCTTCCATCCCACACTGATACAACCATTGTGGGATGACCTCCATCCATCCTACCTTCCATCCCACACTGATACAACCATTGTGGGATGACCTCCATCCATCCTACCTTCCATCCCACACTGATACAACCATTGTGGGATGACCTCCATCCATCCTACCTTCCATCCCACACTGATACAACCATTGTGGGATGACCTCCATCCATCCTACCTTCCATCCCACACTGATACAACCATTGTGGGATGACCTCCATCCATCCTACCTTCCATCCCACACTGATACAACCATTGTGGGATGACCTCCATCCATCCTACCTTCCATCCCACACTGATACAACCATTGTGGGATGACCTCCATCCATCCTACCTTCCATCCCACACTGATACAACCATTGTGGGATGACCTCCATCCATCCTACCTTCCATCCCACACTGATACAACCATTGTGGGATGACCTCCATCCATCCTACCTTCCATCCCACACTGATACAACCATTGTGGGATGACCTCCATCCATCCTACCTTCCATCCCACACTGATACAACCATTGTGGGATGACCTCCATCCATCCTACCTTCCATCCCACACTGATACAACCATTGTGGGATGACCTCCATCCATCCTACCTTCCATCCCACACTGATACAACCATTGTGGGATGACCTCCATCCATCCTACCTTCCATCCCACACTGATACAACCATTGTGGGATGACCTCCATCCATCCTACCTTCCATCCCACACTGATACAACCATTGTGGGATGACCTCCATCCATCCTACCTTCCATCCCACACTGATACAACCATTGTGGGATGACCTCCATCCATCCTACCTTCCATCCCACACTGATACAACCATTGTGGGATGACCTCCATCCATCCTACCTTCCATCCCACACTGATACAACCATTGTGGGATGACCTCCATCCATCCTACCTTCCATCCCACACTGATACAACCATTGTGGGATGACCTCCATCCATCCTACCTTCCATCCCACACTGATACAACCATTGTGGGATGACCTCCATCCATCCTACCTTCCATCCCACACTGATACAACCATTGTGGGATGACCTCCATCCATCCTACCTTCCATCCCACACTGATACAACCATTGTGGGATGACCTCCATCCATCCTACCTTCCATCCCACACTGATACAACCATTGTGGGATGACCTCCATCCATCCTACCTTCCATCCCACACTGATACAACCATTGTGGGATGACCTCCATCCATCCTACCTTCCATCCCACACTGATACAACCATTGTGGGATGACCTCCATCCATCCTACCTTCCATCCCACACTGATACAACCATTGTGGGATGACCTCCATCCATCCTACCTTCCATCCCACACTGATACAACCATTGTGGGATGACCTCCATCCATCCTACCTTCCATCCCACACTGATACAACCATTGTGGGATGACCTCCATCCATCCTACCTTCCATCCCACACTGATACAACCATTGTGGGATGACCTCCATCCATCCTACCTTCCATCCCACACTGATACAACCATTGTGGGATGACCTCCATCCATCCTACCTTCCATCCCACACTGATACAACCATTGTGGGATGACCTCCATCCATCCTACCTTCCATCCCACACTGATACAACCATTGTGGGATGACCTCCATCCATCCTACCTTCCATCCCACACTGATACAACCATTGTGGGATGACCTCCATCCATCCTACAACCATTGTCCTCCATCCATCCTACACCCACACTGATACAACCATTGTGGGATGACCTCCATCCATCCTACCTTCCATCCCACACTGATACAACCATTGTGGGATGACCTCCATCCATCCTACCTTCCATCCCACACTGATACAACCATTGTGGGATGACCTCCATCCATCCTACCTTCCATCCCACACTGATACAACCATTGTGGGATGACCTCCATCCATCCTACCTTCCATCCCACACTGATACAACCATTGTGGGATGACCTCCATCCATCCTACCTTCCATCCCACACTGATACAACCATTGTGGGATGACCTCCATCCATCCTACCTTCCATCCCACACTGATACAACCATTGTGGGATGACCTCCATCCATCCTACCTTCCATCCCACACTGATACAACCATTGTGGGATGACCTCCATCCATCCTACCTTCCATCCCACACTGATACAACCATTGTGGGATGACCTCCATCCATCCTACCTTCCATCCCACACTGATACAACCATTGTGGGATGACCTCCATCCATCCTACCTTCCATCCCACACTGATACAACCATTGTGGGATGACCTCCATCCATCCTACCTTCCATCCCACACTGATACAACCATTGTGGGATGACCTCCATCCATCCTACCTTCCATCCCACACTGATACAACCATTGTGGGATGACCTCCATCCATCCTACCTTCCATCCCACACTGATACAACCATTGTGGGATGACCTCCATCCATCCTACCTTCCATCCCACACTGATACAACCATTGTGGGATGACCTCCATCCATCCTACCTTCCATCCCACACTGATACAACCATTGTGGGATGACCTCCATCCATCCTACCTTCAACCCCACACTGATACAACCATTGTGGGATGACCTCCATCCATCCTACCTTCCATCCCACACTGATACAACCATTTTGGGATGACCTCCATCCATCCTACCTTCCATCCCACACTGATACAACCATTGTGGGATGACCTCCATCCATCCTACCTTCCATCCCACACTGATACAACCATTGTGGGATGACCTCCATCCATCCTACCTTCCATCCCACACTGATACAACCATTGTGGGATGACCTCCATCCATCCTACCTTCCATCCCACACTGATACAACCATTGTGGGATGACCTCCATCCATCCTACCTTCCATCCCACACTGATACAACCATTGTGGGATGACCTCCATCCATCCTACCTTCCATCCCACACTGATACAACCATTGTGGGATGACCTCCATCCATCCTACCTTCCATTCCACACTGATACAACCATTGTGGGATGACCTCCATCCATCCTACCTTCCATCCCACACTGATACAACCATTGTGGGATGACCTCCATCCATCCTACCTTCAACCCCACACTGATACAACCATTGTGGGATGACCTCCATCCATCCTACCTTCCATCCCACACTGATACAACCATTGTGGGATGACCTCCATCCATCCTACCTTCCATCCCACACTGATACAACCATTGTGGGATGACCTCCATCCATCCTACCTTCCATGCCACACTGATACAACCATTGTGGGATGACCTCCATCCATCCTACCTTCCATCCCACACTGATACAACCATTGTGGGATGACCTCCATCCATCCTACCTTCCATCCCACACTGATACAACCATTGTGGGATGACCTCCATCCATCCTACCTTCCATCCCACACTGATACAACCATTGTGGGATGACCTCCATCCATCCTACCTTCCATTCCACACTGATACAACCATTGTGGGATGACCTCCATCCATCCTACCTTCCATCCCACACTGATACAACCATTGTGGGATGACCTCCATCCATCCTACCTTCAACCCCACACTGATACAACCATTGTGGGATGACCTCCATCCATCCTACCTTCCATCCCACACTGATACAACCATTGTGGGATGACCTCCATCCATCCTACCTTCCATCCCACACTGATACAACCATTGTGGGATGACCTCCATCCATCCTACCTTCCATGCCACACTGATACAACCATTGTGGGATGACCTCCATCCATCCTACCTTCCATCCCACACTGATACAACCATTGTGGGATGACCTCCATCCATCCTACCTTCCATCCCACACTGATACAACCATTGTGGGATGACCTCCATCCATCCTACCTTCCATCCCACACTGATACAACCATTGTGGGATGACCTCCATCCATCCTACCTTCCATCCCACACTGATACAACCATTGTGGGATGACCTCCATCCATCCTTCCTTCCATCCCACACTGATACAACCATTGTGGGATGACCTCCATCCATCCTACCTTCCATCCCACACTGATACAACCTCCTGCTTATTTTATTCTTCTCTGTCTTCTCTAAGTGCCTGAACCACCTCAGCAACCTTCCTCAGTCCTCTGAATTATACTCTTGGTGACTCCACACAGTCAAGTACATTTTAGTTAAGTGTAATTTAATATAGTATAAAGAAGCTTGGATCAGAATGGGGAAATAAAGAATGCAGGTCAATGCAACTACATTTAAGCATTATTTAATATTTTTTTATGTCATGAATGCTATATTATTAATAAAATTACTGCAATGTAAAGATCAGATCTGGAAGAACATGATGAACACTGTATGACAAAATATTTCTTAAGAAACACATTCTGACCAACTGATAATGTAACTAATAATTTGTAAATAATATGGCTTAGCACTTCTTTTTATTATTATAATAATAATAATAATAATAATAATAATAATAATAATAATAATAATAATAATAATAATAATAATAATAATAATAATAATAATAATAATAACTGTAAATAATAACCCTACTAAATTCAATGCATACAGTGTGCAGGTACATTAATGTTACCACTGGCAGTGGTAACATTAATGTACCCCCCACCACCCCCACCCCCAACCCACCCCCGCCCCAACCCACCCCCACCCGCCCCCACCCCAACCAACATAACACAGCACTATCTTCACTATATAACACGACTATCACTAAATGATTCACTCTCACTATATAACACAACATTATCACTATTCCTATAAGGTACCTAACATTCTTGTGGTGTATAAATAGATTTTTTTTATTATTTTTGCTTGTATCCCCCTAGCCTAGTGGTTAGCACATCGCTCTAAGAGTGGTAAGACTCAAGCGTTGTGGGTTCGAACCCCACTAGTACCCAGTAGTTAGTATATCCCTCTCGATTCGCAAGGCTCCAGCGTCCCGAGTTCGAGCCCCGCCAGTGCCCAACTTTGTGTTGAGTGAGTTTAAGACCATGGATATCCAAATGCTTGGTGATTATCACCCTCTCCTGGAGGTCACCCAACCATTGCGAAGGTCTCATATGGTCGCCATTCTTAAGAATACTCCTCGTGCATTCGGAAAAAGATGCAGAGTTGTTTCCAGCGATTATCTACTTGGTGGACATATTCTACCCAAGGGTCACGGTCGCTTTGTAGTGACGAAGGAAACTCCTCACGTTGTCTCTCTGTACTTCTGCCTAGATGGCACCTTAATCTACTACAATGGCGGCAATCCTCAGTTCGCCAACAAAATAGTAAATGACTACTACAACCAGCACCCCTGCTTCAGAAGACTCCTAAGTGTTGGTGAGGTACGGCAGTATGCTGGTACCTGCGTGTACCATGCTGTAGCATTCATGGACATAGTTGTTAGTTCCAAGCTCACGGACCCTGATGACATCATCCGCTGGTTCACCATCAGGATAAAATATTTATTATTATTTTTATTATCACACTGGCCGATTCCCACCAAGGCAGGGTGGCCCGAAAAAGAAAAACTTTCACCATCATTCACTCCATCACTGTCTTGCCAGAAGGGTGCTTTACACTACAGTTTTTAAACTGCAACATTAACACCCCTCCTTCAGAGTGCAGGCACTGTACTTCCCATCTCCAGGACTCAAGTCCGGCCTGCCGGTTTCCCTGAACCCCTTCATAAATGTTACTTTGCTCACACTCCAACAGCACGTCAAGTATTAAAAACCATTTGTCTCCATTCACTCCTATCAAACACGCTCATGCATACCTGCTGGAAGTCCAAGCCCCTCGCACACAAAACCTCCTTTACCCCCTCTCTCCAACCTTTCCTAGGCCGACCCCTACCCCGCCTTCCTTCCACTACAGACTGATACACTCTTGAAGTCATTCTGTTTCGCTCCATTCTCTCTGCATGTCCGAACCACCTCAACAACCCTTCCTCAGCCCTCTGGACAACAGTTTTGGTAATCCCGCACCTCCTCCTAACTTCCAATCTACGAATTCTCTGCATTATATTCACACCACACATTGCCCTCAGACATGACATCTCCACTGCCTCCAGCCTTCTCCTCGCTGCAACATTCATCACCCATGCTTCACACCCATATAAGAGCATTGGTAAAACTATACTCTCATACATTCCCCTCTTTGCCTCCAAGGACAAAGTTCTTTGTCTCCACAGACTCCTAAGTGCACCACTCACTCTTTTTCCCTCATCAATTCTATGATTCACCTCATCTTTCATAGACCCATCCGCTGACACGTCCACTCCCAAATATCTGAATACATTCACCTCCTCCATACTCTCTCCCTCCAATCTGATATTCAATCTTTCATCACCTAATCTTTTTGTTATCCTCATAACCTTACTCTTTCCTGTATTCACCTTTAATTTTCTTCTTTTGCACACCCTACCAAATTCATCCACCAATCTCTGCAACTTCTCTTCAGAATCTCCCAAGAGCACAGTGTCATCAGCAAAGAGCAGCTGTGACAACTCCCACTTTGTGTGTGATTCTTTATCTTTTAACTCCACGCCTCTTGCCAAGACCCTCGCATTTACTTCTCTTACAACCCCATCTATAAATATATTAAACAACCACGGTGACATCACACATCCTTGTCTAAGGCCTACTTTTACTGGGAAATAATTTCCCTCTTTCCTACATACTCTAACTTGAGCCTCACTATCCTCGTAAAAACTCTTCACTGCTTTCAGTAACCTACCTCCTACACCATACACTTGCAACATCTGCCACATTGCCCCCCCTATCCACCCTGTCATACGCCTTTTCCAAATCCATAAATGCCACAAAGACCTCTTTAGCCTTATCTAAATACTGTTCACTTATATGTTTCACTGTAAACACCTGGTCCACACACCCCCTACCTTTCCTAAAGCCTCCTTGTTCATCTGCTATCCTATTACAGATATTACAGCAATCAACATAGTCAAGTCAATGTTGACTGAATTCAATAATGATACAGATACTTCCTGCAGTGATCCACAAGAGAGCTTATTGTTGGCAGACGTTAAAGCTCATCTACTAGTTGCTAACAAGAAGACTCGAAAGCGTCCACTGGACACTGAGACGCCTTCAACACCTCCACAAAAGATGATTAAACTCTGAATGATCACATAAAGAGACCACCAAGAAGTTCTCCGTGTGTGTGCATGTGTGTGTGTGTGTGTGTGTGTGTGGGTGTCTGTGTGTGTGTATTTGTGTGTATGTGTGTGTCTGTATGTGTGTGTGTGTGTGTGTACTCACCTAGTTGTACTCACCTAGTTGAGGTTGCAGGGGTCGAGTCCAAGCTCCTGGCCCCGCCTCTTCACTGGTCGCTACTAGGTCACTCTCCCTGAACCATGAGCTTTATCGTACCTCTGCTTAAAGCTATGTATGGATCCTGCCTCCACTACATCGCTTCCCAAACTATTCCACTTCCTGACTACTCTGTGGCTGAAGAAATACTTCCTAACATCCCTTTGATTCATCTGTGTCTTCAGCTTCCAACTGTGTCCCCGTGTTGCTGTGTCCAGTCTCTGGAACATCCTGTCTTTGTCCACCTTGTCAATTCCTCTCAGTATTTTGTAAGTCGTTATCATGTCCCCCCCTATCTCTCCTGTCCTCCAGTGTCGTCAGGTTGATTTCCCTTAACCTCTCCTCATAGGACATACCTCTTAACTCTGGGACTAGTCTTGTTGCAAACCTTTGCACTTTCTCTAGTTTCTTTACGTGCTTGGCTAGGTGTGGGTTCCAAACTGGTGCCGCATACTCCAATATGGGCCTAACGTACACGGTGTACAGGGTCCTGAACGATTCCTTATTAAGATATCGGAATGCTGTTCTGAGGTTTGCTAGGCGCCCATATGCTGCAGCAGTTATTTGGTTGATGTGCGCTTCAGGAGATGTGCCTGGTGTTATACTCACCCCAAGATCTTTTTCCTTGAGTGAGGTTTATAGTCTCTGGCCCCCTAGACTGTACTCCGTCTGCGGTCTTCTTTGCCCTTCCCCAATCCTCATGACTTTGCACTTGGTGGGATTGAACTCCAGGAGCCAGTTGCTGGACCAGGTCTGCAACCCGTCCAGATCCCTTTGTAGTTCTGCCTGGTCTTCGATCGAACGAACTCTTCTCATCAACTTCACGTCATCTGCAAACAGGGACACCTCGGAGTTTATTCCTTCCGTCATGTCGTTCACAAATACCAGAAACAGCACTGGTCCTAGGACTGACCCCTGTGGGACCCGCTGGTCAAAGGTGCCTACTCTGACACCTCACCACGTACCATTACTCGCTGCTGTCTTCCTGACAAGTATTCCCT